>NC_054826.1:150469700-150771911 GCF_018345385.1 Vulpes lagopus
AGAAAAAAAAAATCACACTATTGCTGTATTAATAGCTGAATTTACATTTTACTACAAAATTGTATGTTTCACAGTTAAATTCCTGAAAGGCTGTGTGTTGATTCAGATCACCACTATTAAGTGGTTAGTTCTCATATCAAATCCTCACAATACCATGTGCATATCATATTTTTGTGGATATTTTTTGATGTCACAGGCCAAATTTGGATTTCTTTGAAGGTATGAAAATAATTACTGATTTTTTTTTCTTTTATCCCCCCCTATGCTGTACCTTTTATTCCCATCACTTGCTCCATACCTGGAAGCCTGTACCTCCCACTCCCCTTTATCTATTTTTCCCATCTCCCTATTCCCCATATTCACTAATTTGTTTAATAAATATTTATTGAATATATGCTATGTATCTAGTACTATTCTAGAAGCTGAGGATACAACATTGAAAAAAAAAAATCCCTGCCCTGATGGTGCATCATGGTGATGATACTCTTAGGACCTAATAATGTATCAGAATATAAATAGGACTTTACTGTGACATTTCACAATTCATACAAAGTATCATTCTTTCTAATAGTCATTTCATACCTAGGATCAAAACTTTGATATATCACTGTTAATTAATAATAAAAAACAGATTTGACCTCCTTACTGTGTTAGACCTTTCTAATTGAAAATTTTTATTGTTCATTTTGATGATAGTTTTGTAAACATAAAGTATTCATTCATAAGCAAGAATGAAGCCTAAATAATTCTACCACAAAATTACATTTGTTGTAGATATATAAATATTTTTATATGGCTTGGATAAATTCTGATTTTGTTAATATACCAAATGAATTTGTAGCATATTAAAAATGTTTCTTAAAATGCCTTCAAGTAAAATACCTTCAAGTACATTTTCTTTTTTTATTGAGTTAATAAACGGATTTTTCAAAGAGAGGAAATAGTATATTCATCTTGCTTTACATTTAGCAAGTAATTAGTATTAATCAACTCAAGTAGGAAGTTTACAACTTTTGTACATTTACAAAGAGTCTGTCATAGCGTAGCAAATTCTAAATAAATGTTAATCAAGTATATGTAACATTAGATTTTATTTCTAATACACTTACTAGTTTAAAATATAGATAAAATCAAAGCTAATCCCCAAATTGCCAAACTGGTTGCAGTAATCGTGATGCCCAGAGCAGGGACACTGGAGTCCTGTGGAGGAATAAACTTGATTGCTTGTGCAATATTAGAAACCTCTGAAGTGACATTAGCTTCATGGATGGCTTGAATTGCAATATAGAATTTGGTACCATTTTCTATTTTAAAAGGTTCTAGTTTGAATTCAAAATGTTCTATTGAGCCAGCCTCCTTAGGTATCAGACTGGAAGTGTTCACTAAAGCAGCATTGTCAAAATCTTCTCGTAGATCCAGGAAACACTTACTTATTCTTATAATGTAGCTGTTGGCTGGAAAACAAATAGATACTTCATGTATATTAAAATCACTAGGATGCCTTAGTACCACTATATTGTCTTATATTTAGAGGCCTATCAAAAATGCCAGTAGGATTTGGACATGGTAATGACAGATGTGGGTTTTATCTGGTTATTCCATCTTTATTTTAAGAACAAATATGCGGGCAGTTTTTTTTTTCAAAGATTTTGTTTATTTATTCATGAGAGACAGATGAGAGAGAGGCAGAGACACAGGCAGAGGGAGAAGCAGGCTCCACACAGGGAGCCCGACGCGGGACTCGATCCCAGGACTCCAGAATCACACCCTGGGCTGAAGGCAGGTGCCAAACTGCTGAGCCACCCAGGGATCCCAGCAGTTTTTTATCTAGTTATCTAATCACAAAAAAAAAAAATAAATTCAAAATCATATAGTACTAGGGATGCCTGGGTGGCTGAGTGGTTGAGCATCTGCCTTCCACTCAGGGAGTGATCCCAGAGTTCCAGGATCAAGTCCCACATCGGGCTCCCTTCATGGAGCCTGCTTTTCCCTCTGTTTGTCTCTGCCTCTCTCTGTGTCTCTCATGAAAAAATGAAATATTTTTAAAAATCATATAGTACTAAAAACATGAAATATAGATTTTTTTAGCAATAGAAATATAAAGAGCTGAATCTACTTTTAGAACAAGGAACACAATAACTTTCAAGTATAAGAAAGACATTTAGTACCCCACATCTGTATTATTTCTCTTTAAGCTGAGAGGGAGTAATAGGAAGGGGGAGTAAGAGATCAGTAGAGTGAGAGGGATAAGGATAAAGGAAAAAAGGAAGCAGAGAGGCTAGAATGTATACTAATTAAAGTGTGCTGAAGAGCTAGGGAGACTTTGATTAGTACCTTAATTCTACACTTTCTAGCTGTGTAACAAAGAAAAATATATTTCTTTTTACCTTTTTACCTTTTCTTTCTATAAATTGGAGATTCAGTCATTCAATTCATTCAACAAAAACTTATTGAATGCCTACTAGTTGAGTGTTGAGAATTATATATGATAATATATGAAAAGTGTTTATTTTTTATTTTTTTAAAGTTTTTATTTATTTATTCATGAGAGACACAGAGAGAGGTAGAGAGAGAAGCAGGCTCCATGCAAAGAGCCCGATGTGGGACTTGATCCCGGGACTCCAGAATCATGCCCTGGGCTGAAGGTAGGTGCTAAACCACTGAGCCACACAGGCATCCCATGAAAAGTGTTTAGTAAAATGTCTGGGGCCTAAATACTTGAAATGTTAGTTATTAAAACTGTTATTTTGTCAAGAAAAGAAAGGAAGATGCTGACACAATTTTTTTATTCCAAAATGCTTTTAGAGATCTACTAGAGCCATCAATATAAAAATATATTCTCACATTCTGAAATACTATGAGCGATAAAACATTAGAAGTTTCTTTGGGGGGCAGCCCCAGTGGCTCAGCGGCTTAGCGCCGCCTTCAGCCCAGGGCATGATCCTGGAGACAGGGGATTGAGTCTCACGTCAGGTTCCCTGCATGGAGCCTGCTTCTCCCTCTGCCTGTGTCTCTCTGTGTCTCTCATGAATAAATAAAGAAAATCTTAAAAAAACAAAAATTTTTTTTACGTGAAGACTAATTTTTCGTGAAATGTTGAAAGTGTTTAAAGTGTGTGATGAATAACCTTAATTTAGTGGTTTTAAAGAAATTCAGACCCTCTGCCTTAATCTAGTTTTTCAATAATAGGCCTTATCAATCCACTTTATTACCCTTCACACACATTTAGGTGTGATCATCTATCTATCTTTTATCTATCATCTATCCTTTATTTTAATTTAGATATGTATATAGATATATTTTTTAATTTAGATATATTATTGTGAAATTTTGCTTTTTTGACCTTGTTCATATTGTTTGATTCCTTCTCTTCCTGTCTGACTCCCTAAATGTGCCTCCCTCACCCTATTTATGCAAATTGTACTCATTCTTCAAGACACAACAGGAAGCCCAACATCTTCATGAAGACTTGTTCACATATTTCATCCACTATGATGACTCTCTGTGATGAACTCCTATTGCATGGGATAGAGTTTTCTAGATTATTTTATGGAGGTTAATTTATTTCTCCAATTAGATCAGATTCTTAAGGACAAAGGATATGTTTTATTTTCATTTTGTATCAACTAGAGTATCTGGCACTGTGTTGGGTTTGCATTGGACTCCTTTACTTGTTGATGAACAATACAATTATTAAGTTGGTGCCCAAAGTGATAGTATAATAGAATTATAAAATATTAGAATTGCATCTACTTGTTTTAATACTTTTAGGTCCTGGTAATTCTCATATTTGACAGGTATGGAAATTGGGTCCTTAAGAATTTAAGAACTTCATTGGAGATTATATAGATATTCATTTATTCTTTGAGATACTGCTACTACCTTCTTTTGCAATGCTTGATGGTAGCACTTGATAGCGACTACAACTTCTTTTTATTTGTCACAAGGAAAAGGATATTAGATCACACCTAGTTTTATGCATTTGTGCTTAAACATAGTGAAGTTCTTTCTCTCCTAGGGTCCAGATGTAATGCAATCTTTCTTTTTTTAGTTCCTATAATTGACATGAGGGCATTAATTATGAACCCAATCTTGAACTAAAGGCATGATCTTGACTGAATTGAATTCAGAATTAAACATTTGGTCAGGTAATTTTATTTGTGGCTTTTTCGTGGAGGGATTTTTGTTGTTGTTGTTCTTCTGCTGTATTTTTAAGGATCATAGCATGAAAAAAATCATGTATTTCAGAAGTTGTCATGATAAGAGTTTTCAACATTGAAATACAAAAGAGCTCTTTGTAGGTATTCTATGGGTTTTTTTTTGGTTTTAGAATTATTTTTTCCTTTTATAATATAAAAAATACAGCTTTGAAAAATGTAATACAGGAAATGAAAGATTAAAAAGCGTCATTTCTTTTGAGAATGTGTGAGGTTTATTGTAACCCAGGAGAAAGAGTACTGAACATTGGGCTTTTCAGCTCTGACAAGCCCTGAGATATTGTATATATCGATATCGATATCGATATTGCATATTGCTTTCATTTTCCCTCTTTAAGAGAAAATAGCAAGATTGGCTTTATCTCAAAAGAATCTACTAGTCTAGCACAATGTTGGAATACGATAGGCATTCAATAAATAGTAGTTAAATTCAGTTTAAGGTATAGATAAAGTGACTCGACTTTTTAGAACCAGGGCAATTTCTTACAAGGAACTTGCAATGAATGAGATATTTCAGCCTTGAACTTTATTCAAACTCCATGGCCAAATCTCTTCAACTAGTGAGTTTCTCTTCATGTGATCCTCTCTCTCTGTGGGACACCTTCACTTAACTTGGCTAACTCCTTTCATTCTTTAAAACTTAGGTCAGGGATAGTCTTCCCAGGGAAGCTTTTTGAGATATACCTTGTGATCTTAACCCCTGACCAAGAATTTGTGGCCTTCCCCTGTGGCCTTCCAATGGCTGCCATTGTTGTGCTTACAACTAATCTCATCATGTTCTGTACAATTGTGTGTTTACTTGCAGAAAATGGCTTCTGCACTCAACTGACAGAGTAGAGATTATTTCTTAGGAACCTAATAGTGTTTGAAAATTCAACAAAAGATAATGAATGAATGAAATTGTACAGGTACAGAAACACTTAGAAAAACTTCTTTGTTAGAAGAGAATGCAATAGAAAGCTGTTAACTCATTCTTCTCAAAGTCATTTCTAAGATGGTTCATATTGTAAGAGGCAGTTTGGCACAACATAATTGACAAGAGTGGGTTAGATTTCTAAGTTATTAAATATAGAAGTAATTTGGGCCAGTTCATCATCTCTTGGAACTTCAGTTTTTACATCTAAGAGTAGGTGAATAATGGCCCATAGTAAATGCTTCATACATGTTATTTATAAGTAGGGCATTAGAAAATTCCTAGCAAATGAAAGCCAAAGGGATTTCTTTTATATATTTTAAAACATAATATGAAACTTACCTTTTCCTTTATCAAGGACTTTGCCAGGGGCGGTCCATGATAGTTGTATGTGATCTTCTTTAACCTTAGCCTCAAGGTCTGTGATTTTGCCAGGTGGGAACACGTGGGTATGATTACCAGCAGGAGGAGCTCCTGATACAGTAAATGACCCTCCAGAGGTTAGTCGGCTGAAGTCTTCTATTTCAGCCTCTGCCTTGTCAGCTTTGACTTCAGGCCTGGGTGGGTTCAGTATAATTTTACCTACCAAAAAAAGTAATTTTATGACCTTTCATGGTGCTATGCCTGTTCTTTATCTTGTAATCTTATCTTGCAGCTGTAGAGGGGTTAATATTGATTGTAGACATTGAAAAAGTAACAGCCTTTAGTAGAAAATCTTGTTTTGTTAGTGTCATTTTAAAATTGATGAGACATTATGCAATGTTAAAACTATCTCAACATAACTGTCTTTATTACTTAACTGTAAATTTCTTTGAGGACAAGTAATGTATCTTATTTATCTTAGTAGCTATAGCTTTTAGCACAATGCTTCCCACATAGGGAGGTGCTCAGTAATTTTTTTTATGTAAATGAAATGAAGTGAGGAGGATGTAAACAAAATATGTTGGAAGCATAGTCCTGTGTTTAAGTTTATTAACATGATTATGGTTTTGAAATATGCAGATGATTATATAACTGTATACTTATATTTTCCATAGTATTTAATATTTTCAGTGCTTGCCACGTGTAACTTACCTAAACAGATGACGCATTTCTATTTTAATGCCACTTACCATTTTCAATGTAGCCAGGTATATACAGAGCTTTGTTCTGCTGTTGTCTTAAACTTAGTCTAGCCGTGTTGTTTTTCGCCTGGGCATGTACTTTTAAACTGTATCTACCATTCCCATGGTAATCTGTAAAATATCTTGAGTAGATGCCATCATTCTTCACAGTATCAGCACCTAAATATTATAATATAATAACTAACCATTCAAAAGAGTAACAGTGACAGTCCTAACTATTCATGAGCACTAGTGTTGGCAGTCATTTTGGGAGTGAGTATAGATAACACAGTGGTTTAAGTACATGAATCTCAGAATCAGACTTCTTGGTTCAGAGCCTGGCTTGGATACTTGCTAACCTTTGACCTTGGAAAAGTAATTCGTGGTAAGCATTCAGTTAACATTAACTATTATTATTTCATAAAGGAATCTTAACAAAATGAAGAAAATATAACTAAACTAGAAGAAGCAGATGCAAAACACTGACACTAATGAAAATAAAGAAAAATTATACTCCATTTCCATGAGGAAGGTAACATTGTTCATAAAATTTAAAGAAGATAAATGTGCTCATATTTATGTATAGTCAAGATAACAGAGTAAAAAGTATTAAAAACATTAAAATCAACTTTTATTTACTTAAAAATAAATTTATTTGCATATGTAGTGAATATTGATTTCTATGTTATATGACTATAGCAGGATTTTAGGTTAAGTGGAAATTGATGCAGATTCTTATTACCTGCACCATTGTCCCAGAGCTCCAGTATTACTTGATGTCCATCTTCAGTTTCTATAATGGCTGTTACATTGATTCCCAAAACAGGCAAAAACCCTTGACTGACTTGTGCATAAACAATCATTGGGCTAGGGTAATGTGTTGTACTTTGGCTCATGTGAGCAGTTGCAATTACTGGGAGTGTGGTAGGACTTCTTGCTCGAGTAGTCACTGTCACCGTTAGCATTTGAGAGTTGGCATGTTTATTTAGAAGACTATAAGTCCAAGTACCTGTCTGAAAATTGAACATATCTATTTGAGAGCTTTTATAATATTTTCTTATTCTTGTTTTGAATACAAAATTATTTAGAAATTTAAGCAGAGTAATAGTAATGATTTTTACTATTCAATTTTATAAGCTAGTAAATAGGATGACTATAAATCTCTATTGTACTTGGCTTTAAAAAAAAAGACTTATTTATTTATTTTGAGAGAGAATGAGACTGAGAAAGAGCAGGAGTGGGGGAGGAGCAGAGAGAAGGACAGAGGGAGAGATTCTTTTTTTATTAATTAAAAAAAATTTTTTTAAAGATTTTATTTATTTATTCACAAGACACACACACACACACACACACACACACAGAGGCAGAGACACAGGCAGAGGGAGAAGCAGGCTCCATGCAGGGAGCCTGATGTGGGACTCGATCCTAGGTCTTCAGGATCAGGCCTTGGGCCAAAGGCGGTGCTAAACCACTGAGCCACTGGGGCTGCCCGAGGGAGAGATTCTTTTTTTTTTTTTTTTTTTTTAAGATTTTATTTATTTAATCATGAGAGACATGGAGGGAGAGAGGCAGAGACACAGGCAGAGGGAAAAGCAGGCTCCATGCAGGGAGCCCGAGGTGGGACTCGGCTCGGGACTCGATCTGGGGACTCTAGGATCGTCCCTGGCCAAAGGCAGGCGCCAAACCACTGAGGCACCCAAGGATCCCCAAGGGAGAGATTCGTAAATGGATTCCTCGCTGAGCACAGAGCCCAACATGAAGCTCCATCTCAGGACCCCAAAATCATGACCTGAGCCAAAATCAAGAGTTGGATGTTTAACTGATGCCACCCAGGTACTCGTCTTGTTTTTTTTTTTTAATGACAGATAATCTGTTGTTGCTTTAATATTTTAATATTGACAGTGTAGGGCAGCCCGGGTGGCTCAGCAGTTTAGTGCTGCCTTCAGCCCAGGGCGTGATACTGCAGTCCTGGGATCCAGTCCCACATCAGGCTCCCTGCATGGAGCCTGTTTCTCCCTCTGCCTCCCTCTGTGTCTCTTATGAATAAATAAAAATAAAATCTTTGAAAAATACATTGATAATGTAGTAGATGTTACCTTCCCCCCTTTAAATTGATTGATAAATCACGGAGAAAATAAAAGAATATTCTTACCTCTGCAGTCCCTGGTATTTGAAGTCGAGCAGACCGAATATTTAGTTTATTTTCTTTGAAATCTGAGGTTTTATATTTTGTTCCTTTTGGATCTTGGAGAATAATTTCTGGCTTTTGTTTTGTCCATGTGACAACAAAGAAAGTGTCATTTCCAATTGTACTATCCACAGGCACTGTACCATTTATCCATTTCTTCCCTGTAATATTCAAGGCTTTACTTTCCAACTGTTATATAAATAAAACAAAGAACACAGAGAACCATTTTTTAATTATAGTTAATAAAATTTCAAAGTTTTGTCAGTTCAGAGTAATTCTAAATTTATGTCTAAGATTTCAATAAAATAAGAACTCTTTTGAAGAATTTTCCAAATAAAATCACTTATAATTACAAAGAAGAGATAAATGAAAAGATGGCTACAAGTGTCACAGAAAAGAAAATTCAATAAGAAATATTTTCAGGCAAAAGAGTTTTTTATTAGAGAAAGAAATGCCTTTTTTAGGACAATGGAAATTTATCATAAATGTGGAAGGCAAATAATTTTTCTGAGATACCAACCTGAATAGCCTGCTGCGTGATGCTGCCACTTCTAGATGAAATTCTACTGAAAGCATCAATAAGGCCATTTATGTCTTTATTGGCATAAAAACGATATCCTCCTAAAATGGAATTATATTTACTTTTATAATACTAATTTTAATTGGGAAAATCATACTTTTCCTTTTGCTCTTATCAATATAAATTTGAAGAAAACTTCCAAGAACTGGCAAATATTATTGTTTTTATATCAATCATTAGATATAAGGGCCTACCACATTAGTAAAGCTGATCTAACAACTAAATAATGTTATAAAAATGAAATTTAAGATAATTTTTTGAAACAGCTGCTTATTTTTAGTTGTGTTTAAGGCATGCCAAAAACAATTTAGGGAATAACAGTCTAGAATTAATTAGAAAGTAAATGAGAAAATAAATAATATACGAGTTAACAAAGAGAGAAATTACATAGTTGTAAGGAATAGAAAAGGATGGGGGGGCCCAGGTGGCTCAGTCGGTTAGGTGTCTGACTCTTGATTTTGGCTTGGGTTATAACCTCAGAGTCAGGAAATCCAGCCCCTCCATGGGCTCTGTGTTGGGTGTGGAGCCTGCTTAAGATTCTCTCCTCTCTCTCCTACCCCACCATGCCAACATGCACACCCATGTTCTCTTTCTCTTTCTCTAAAAAGAAAAGGAATGAAAAAGGATAGATTGCTGGGCACAAGAATTGGTAATCAGGACTTTAATTACTGCCTTGGGCAAATTGTTTGTACTTCTGTAGGTTTCCATTTCTTCTATGAATTAGTGCTATCTGAATCTTGACTGTAGGATTGAACAGGACAAATATGAGCAAGAATTTTGGAGTTGGGCAGCCCCTGTGGTGCAGCGGTTTAGCACCGCCTGCAGCCTGGGGTGTGATCCTGGAGGCCCAGGATCAAGTCCCACGTCAGGCTCCCTGCATGGAGCCTGCTTCTCCCTCTGCCTGTGTCTCTGCCTCAATCTCTCTCTCTTTCTCTCTCTCTGTCTCTATGAATAAATAAATAAAATCTTAAAAAAAAAAAGAATTTTGGAGTTGAGGAAGTCATTAGTAGCCATGGAGAAAGAAGTTTCAATTTGGTAGTATTGGTAGAAAGTGATGAGAAATGAATGAAGATGGAGAATATTGACTAATATTAGAAGAAGCTGACATGGGTAGAAATGCAGGAAGTGGGGGGAGAGGAGAGATTAATTTGAACGACAAGGAAGGGACAAGATTAATTTTTAGGATAGGAAATTTTTGAGCAGTTTTATGGCTTAACAAGAAAGAGCTTGGAAATGGGAAAGACTAAAAATATATTTTCTATTCAAACTATTTTCCAAAGGTTTACCTGTCATATTTGACAGAATCTCCAGTTCTTTGGCAGCAGAAGGTCCCAGAGCAATGGTATGGATGACTGAGCCACTTTTCTTTACCTCCTCGAAGCATAAGCTTATGTTCTCATCTTCCCCATCTGTTAGTAATACAATTTCAGAACCAGAAGTATTCTGGTTACTGTGGATAATTGCCTGGTAGTAAAAAAGATTATTAATATAAAATATCATATCTTAATAAATTTAAAATAAAAATAAACCTACTCTTCAGTCTTGGAGAAGTCTTTAGGCCTATGCTTCAGAGTAGGCTAACGGAAACTTTTTGCATTGTCATTCCAGGCTGAGTTGGCATGGAATTTAATGTAATGTACAATGGCCTTGGAGGTTTTTAAAGACAGAGTGTTAACAGTGCTTCTAATTCTTTCAAATATATTCATGCTACCCAAGAGAGGAGGAAGAAAAAAACACTTAGAACAATGCCTAGCATATAGTAAGTACTAAGTGCATGTTAGTTATTATTATCCTGGGAGATGCTTGAGGTAAAGGCAAAAGACTCAAGCAGTTTTGGCAATATACTAGACAGCATTTGCAAAGTCATGACTAAAGGCAGATATGCCAAGTTAAATGATGTGCCTTTTTATGTATTTTAGTTGATCATCGAAGAATCTGAGAATTTCCTGGAAAAAATCATTGACCTGCCGTAAAGTAGGAAGTTCATAAATTTACCAAGTATTATAGTTTTTTTGTTTCTTTCTGACTTCTGTCAAGAGTATTGTCTAAAAATCCTTGGTCAAACAAATTGAGAGTAAAGTTTCCCTCTGCCATTTGCTAAATATAATATCTAGTGTTTAGTATATCCCTGCCCCCATATATAATAGAGTTCCATAAATAGCTCAGTGTAGTGATTAGCTTTTTGGATTTTGGAATAAGAAAGACAAGGTTTTGAATCCTACCTAGATTTACCAGCTACTATATGATCTTAAGAATGATATTTGATTACTCTGAAACTCAATTTCCTTTTGTGCAAAATGGATATAATAATAATACATGACTAAGAAAGTAATGGTAAGGTAAATAAGATCATACATGTATTTAACACAGGCAGTAATTTATGGTCAATAAATTTTAGCTGTTATGATTATGCAAGTGAAATGCTTATATGTTGCTGTAGTTTCATTTTAAAAGTAATTAAGAGGTATTTATAATTTTGTGACTTGACATCTGTTCAGCAATAGACTCAGGTCAAAATATCATAAGATATATATCAAAATATATTAAGAAGAACATATGAACCAATATGTTCAAACATTAAGACATATTTCTAAGATATAGTACTATCATATTTTAGAAGCAAGTAGACATATATAAGAATCATGTTTATTATAATAATAGAAGTCCTTTCTTGAGTACTTATAATTCTCACAAATGAAATAGGTACTGTTGCTTTCCACATTTCCTTAGTTGAGTAAACTGAGACTTTGAGTTGATAACTTACCCAAGGTCATTATGCTAATAAATAATAGAGCCAGAATCTCAGGTTTACCTGAATTCAGAGCCTGCGTGCCTCCTTAAACCAATATGCTTTATAAAAAATAGACTTCACAAGAAAGCTAAGAGACAGTATTAATTAAAGACCTGAAAAAAGGGTAATAATTTCCACTTTTTTAGCTGAAGCAATAGGAGGGTCAGTGAAGGAAAGCAGTTTTCTATATTTGTGACTTAAAAATTGTCAATAAATAGGCTTAAACAGAAGCTATCTTAAAGGTTGGAAGAAGTTCAAATGCATACCATTAGGCAGGTTAATGTAATGCTCAAAAATTGTTCCCAATATTTTATTTCAAAATTTTTATTTCACTAAACTTCCACCTAATGTGTCTTGGGTTTGGTACTATACTGCTTGAGGAACTACGTCTATCTTTGTGATTTTTAATTGTCAGTTTAACTTGAACTAGGGTTTTCTTTATCTATAACATAGAAATAGTTCTAATTTCCCTCTTCCGCAGTCTCCTCTACAGCATTATTGTCTACTCATAGTAGTTCAGGCTGTGGAAGTGATAAAGAAATGGAGAGCTCCTCAATAAAATCACAGTGATTACATGCACACTGGATTTTTCTTCTCTTACTTAACTACTCCCAATGCAACTTAATGCCTGAAGAGTATGTTGAGGGAATAACTACATTCAGAGAGGCTCCAGCTCTAAATAACAGACAGTTGGGGAGTCTTTTAAAAATGTATATTATTTAGATACGGGACCTATGAGCTCATGACCCTTGTTCAAAGACAATGGAGTAAAAATAAAAGCAATGGTAAAAAACAAATGACATTTAGAAAAACATTTTTATTTTACCTGGAATCCTGCCCTGAGACCACTGCAAATTGAAGTTCCACCACCGGCTGCTTGAGGCAGGTTTGCAATGATCTTTTCATAAGCATTATGATCAGTTATTTCTGTTAGGTAATTTTGGATTGTAGCAGAACTTTCAAATGTGACCATACCAGTCAAGGATCCCTTTTCAATAATTTGAATCAAGTACAGTTCTGCTGCTTGATTCATTCGAAAGAGACGGTCTTCCTGCAAGAAAAAGATGTCTGAACAATTCCTGAGTCTCCTCAAATCTTGACAGATTAGTGAAAGACCAAGTTGTTCGTGAGCGAGAGATCATGATAGTAATTGATTACCATATTTCAGAATTTGATTCCTTTATTTTATTTAAAAGAAATATTAAAGAAAAAATTTGAAAATCAGTCATGTTATACTTAGTAAAGTCTTAAAAATCTGGGGCACCTGCGTGGCTCAGTAGTTGAGTATCTGCCTTTGGCTCGGGTCCTGGGATCGAGTCCTGCATTGGGCTCTCCCCACAGGGAGCCTGCTTCTCCTTCTCCCTATGTCTCTGCTTCTCTCATGTGTCTCTCATGAATAAATAAATAAAATAAAACAATCTATGCCTTTTTATTTAAGTTTTATTCAGGAATTTATACTAAGAAAATAATTTAAAAATGCATACAGAAATGTACATTGCAACCTAATTTTTGTAACAAGTTGAAAACTCTAAACGGGGGTGACTAAATTATAATATGTACATATGATACCACCATTAAAAATTACATCATGAAATCATTTTTTTTCCATAGGGAGTTTTTAAGGTATATAAGTAAAAAAATCATATAGGAACTCCTAAGCGCCTGTGGGGTTTCAAAAAAAAAAAAACGTATTATAAAATACTATGTAAAATATGATCACGTTTTTGAGGAGGAAAAACAAATGCACAAGAAAGACTAGATGACGTACGCTCAATGGTGGATTTATGGATGAAATTTTTTTTTGTTCAGTTATAGTATTTCTGGTTTATTAGAACTCAAAGAATAAACATAATCCATAGTCCAATCATCTTAATATAACAATTATTTTTATTATAGTATATTATCTCCTAGTACTTGTCTATATAGAATCATTGTACTAAATTTATTATAATAATAAATATGTATTTTAGTTAGCTTAATAGAATTAAACCTAAGATTAAACTATATTTCTAATAGCTTAACTACTGAATTTAAGAGAGCTAACAAATAAATGTTTTACCAAATTCATGCTTCCAGATTTATCAAGTACCAAGCAGACTACTCGCTGTTTGGACTTCAGCAATGAAAATGTAGGATGAGGTGGTGGATCTGTTCCTGTCATGGGAGATGCATTCTGAAAATCTTCAGAGTTCATAATTATATCCCATGTGCTTGTGCTATTACACATTTTGTTTTGTAGGTTTGGAGCTTCTGTATTGTGAGTTTCTGCTGTACAAAATTCAGTTACCTGGAAAAAATGATTTAGAAGACTCAAATATAATAATTGGTAAGCATTACTTTCCTTTCCAAATATGTAGCAGGCTGGAACATCCTCCATAGATTTTATCTCCTGACAATTAAAAATCATTTTATAACAATCTGACATCCATTTTGCATACCTCAGCAGAGAGGAAGCAAGGTGAAATCATCACTGGAAAGTTTTTTGGTAATTCTTTTACATAATAAGAGATCATGGCAGTCGGTGTGGAGGTGGGGGCAGAGGGTGGCAACTGGCACAACTGCTTAAATTAATTTATTTTCCCTTCTGGACTCCTAGGTGACTCAGGCTTGAATTAAGTTTAGTGGAAAAGGGACTGGATTTGCAGTAATTTCTAGTTGCCCTTTAAAAGTGGGATAAAGAAAATGACCTTATTTAATTGCCTAAATGTTTTCTATATCTTTATAGTTGACCAAGAAACTTGAGAACAGATATTTTAACAAGCTGAATTATTACTGGCTTTAGTGAACTCTGACTTACATACTCTTCCTGAGAAAGTAATAAAATCTAGGGAGAAAATGAGGAAATGTGATTGCTTCTTTTTCAGTTGCAAATGATGAGTTGTATCTAGTAATTCTGCCAAATGATGTTTCCTTACTATACAATTTGTGAAAATCCTTTCAAGTTTTGAAAACTTAGTAGCTTGGGAAAATGCTCCCATAAATTAATGGAACATTCAAGAAGGAATTCATCTTGCAGTAAGCCTCAGATTATTAGAAATAATATTTTTTAAAGATATTTTATTTATTAGGGAGAGAGAGTGCATGTGGGGAGGGGGGCACTTCTAGTCTCCTGCCTTCTCAGTCATCTCACTCCATTTTCCTCTTCACTGCTAGTATGGTTATCTTCCTGAAAGAATTAAGCTAATGATATCAGCTTGTAACACAGTATTAAGTAGGAATAATGAAGTTAAAGGATGGAAATCATGGAATTGAGCATTCGGTATTTCAGATCATATCTCTTTTGGGTCTGAGTTGATGCCCTAGGTACAGATGCTATGCAATTTATTTAATCTGGGTTTTGAAAATAAGTTAGTGTTAATCTGGACAAGATGTTCAGTATTTATCTCTGAGACATTGCTTATATAGTTAGTTGCCCTCCGTATTTCAGCTATATGATCTTCTTCATTATTATTCATTTCTCAGGTAGGCAGCATGAGTTATCTCCTGACAGATGCTCTTGGTAGTTATAGCTTGGTATAGACTGTACGTATTCCTATTATCCTCTCGTGTCACATGATCTTATATCTAGTTGGATGCTGAATTCTGATCTAGATTCAGCAGGTTAAAGTAAACTTTTTTGACTTGCATTTCAAATATTTCTAGGAGGGACCATTTTTAGACTAGAAAACAACTTCTACTTAAATATCTAATTGGATTCAAGAGTTTTATTTTTTATTTTATTTATTTATGATAGGCACACAGTGAGAGAGAGAGAGAGGCAGAGACATAGGCAGAGGGAGAAGCAGGCTCCATGCACCTGGAACCCGACGTGGGATTCGATCCCAGGTCTCCAGGATCGCGCCCTGGGCCAAAGGCAGGCGCTAAACCGCTGCGCCACCCAGGGATCCCTGTATTCAAGAGTTGTAGAAGCAAATATCAAGTCTATGTTTTTTACTCAAGTTCTGCATCATTAATGCTCTAGGCTCAAACAATTTTAAATTTTATTGGGACTAACAGGCCTTTACAAATCTCTACCCAAAGAAGTATTTGTTGCTAGTGATTTGGTATGTAGAAACTTGCTCCTTTTAAATAAGTTAGTCTTACTATCTAGAGGTAGTATATATTGATTTGCTTTTGATAATTTTCATATTTAAAAATCTTTTTTTTACATGTTTAGAAACCTTCATTAGGTGACTATAATAAGTTTACATTAATTAACATTGGACTTATCCAAGGAAAGAGACAATGGACTATTATCTAAATATTTTTATAAATTTTAAAAATTAAAACTTTAAAGTTTATTTTGTATTCATCTTAAGCACTATGATCACACTTTATTCATACTACCTAAGAACAAAGACACTGAAGTATTATAATTCCCATTTATGAGATGAGAGAACTAAATCTCAGATTTAGCAGTTTGCTCGTAGTGACACAGTTTGAAAATGACAGACAGGGTTTTGATAGCAAAACCCTGGAGTCTTTCTGACTCCAAGGCATCTGTTCTTATCCACTGAGCTTTATGCATTGAAACCAGATATTTCAGGTCAAACATTAGCTTTAAAACTTGAATTATTGTGTTATTATTTTATAATTGATGAGACTGGTAATTGTGAACTTTTCCCTTAAGTTTGTTATGTAGAAACAGAACCATGTACATTTTCACAGTATCACTTTGCAATAGCTTGATGTACTTTAATAAATACATCTAGTACTTTAGAAAGTTCTAGAAAGTCTAGAATGTCAGTACTTTTCTAAAGCTATAGAATGAATTACTTTCAAAAAGTAGTATGACTAACACTTAGGAAACAGAATTAAAAGTGAGGTTGTAGTTTTAGAGCTATACAAATCCACAGAGTCAGATGAGGGAAAGGATGTAAGAAATTATGTGACATCAATGAAAAGGGAGCAGTTCTACTTCTGAAGAAAAAGAACAGGTCAATTAAAAAAAAAAAGATAGAATAATTTCCAGACACACCCTGACACAGGCTGGAGAAAATAGGCATTGGTTACTTGTCTGACTAATCTCCTTACTTTCTATTGGTATACATAATTTCATTGTAGAAAATTCAGCTTCCTTAACTAATTTTTCCTGAACTATTCCATTGTGAAATTAGAAAAAGAAGGTACTTACAGAATCAAGACTTTGCATAAACATTATGGAGTCCCTTGTAGTCTGGGATTTTTCTGGGATAAATGTACATTTTGCTTCATAGAGCCCTGTCTTTGAGTCACGCCTGCATTGCCTTGTTATACAGCTGCTTCCCTGACATTCCTTGAAAACCACATTAATGCCGGTAATATGAGTTGAACATCTATGATGAAAGAATTAAATTACACTTATATATGAAGACCAGAAATCATGAAAAATGACTAACATCCTACAACCTTTCCCTTAATGATAATTTCTATAGATCAGAGACAAATATTTCATTTTCACAGAAGTAGGCAAAATGTCTTACCCTACTTACAATTGGTGTCAACAAGAATAATCATGTCAATTCATAGTTATTAGCATTCATTATTCATTAACGTGATCACTTAATCTATAATCCTTGTGACCTTGAGCTAAAGATATTTCCTAAACTATAGGACTATTGTAAAGATAAAATGAGTTAAGAGATACAGAAGAGTGGCTTCCTAGTGGGGGCGAGAGAGTCAACATTACGCTGAGAACCCTCTTAAATTTCTAAATAGGATATAAACACATACACACATATTGCTATTTAGATGTATACATATATACATGTATACCATACATACAAAACCATGTGTTTATATGTATTTGTGTTTATAGCATTTTGCAATTTACATTTTGAAGACCACTGAGTTAGAAGGATGAAATAAACCTTTCTTTGAAATGCTTGTGCATTCAAACAAACCATTTTGTCTTTATGATAATTGTCAAGTCCCTGGCAAGGAATGAGGGGTGGAGTGTGGATAAAAGATTCTAAAGAGTTCCTGTTTATCTGTAGGATTTACTTTTACTCTGCTTTAATATTAGGCATCATGATATTAATCCACTTAGATAAATTTTTTTGTATTGCAAGGGTTAAAGGAGATGGCAAGTCATATATTCTAAGAGAGTTAGCTCTAGAGTAAACCTGAAAATTAAACTTACCCTTCTTCAAAGTGCCTGACACACAGTGGGAGTTCATTAAATATTGCTTTAGATACTTGTTTTTACTAACATATCTCTTTTTATGACTGATAAAAAAAACTTATTTATTTTTCACTGACTTATCAAAAATTTGTTATTTGATACATTCTTTGTTTAGCTTTTACTTTACTTTGTGCCAGGCTGAAGTCTAAGGGATTAAAAAGAAAAAAAAAAAGGCCTCAAGATTCTTAAAGTCTAGTGTGGAAAATAAAATTACACAGATTACTACTGCTCTGTGTGTGAGAAGGCCATGTATGTTGCTTTGGAGACACTCTCATATCTAATATCAAATGGAGGGAGAGGAAAAAGACACCTGGGGAACAAATGTTTAAACTGAGCCTGAAAGAATGAACAAGCATTGTTGTATAAGGGAGGTGGTGCAGGGAGGAGTTGCATGGGGTAAGAAACCTGTCTGCATGAGACTCCAGGCATCTCAGTAGGGATAAAGCAAACAATGTGAAGGACATGGGGAGAGACATGTTTCTCTCATACCTCTTTTCTATAATATGTTTTTTTATCCCAAAGACTTGTTTCCAATTACACTGATTTCTATTGTTATTTAATACTCTTTAAATATTCCATATTTGAATATCTCATCTATTACTAATAGGACCTGTCTTAATCTACCCAGAATTATATTTAGATTTAAGAAATATAATAATAAAAAATATTTATCTTTTAAAAATCATTTACTCACTTATGAAAAATACTTTTTTTAGCTTAAGATTAAATGAAGAATGAAATATATTTAACATGAAGCTCTAGTAGTTTAGTTGATTTCAGTGAAACAGGTTCACCTTAAAGACTTATGAATTAAATAGAATAAAAGATTGGGGAAATAAATAAATAAAGGAAATAAAGGATATGGTAGGAACTTGAATTCCAGTTCTCAGATATCTCAAGGATTAGGCTACAGCTTTTTCCTTTCTCCTCTGACAATAACATATTTTAGTACAATCCCCATGAATACTGAAATGAGTCCCAATTCCTGATTGATCTTGATTCCAAGGTAGAATCCCCAGAAATAGTTGGACATATATATAGTGGGGCAGGTTGGACAGTGCAATGAACTCTATGAACATTTAACCACAGAGATGGCTTTTGTTTGCCTAATAGAAAATTTAAAAATAATATGTGAAAAGATTCAAAAACACATTTGTTCAATACAATGATACCTTGTTGCTTCAATAGTGTTCTTTCTGGAAATATAGAATGGCTGGTCCACATTATATTCATCAAATACTCCCCATCGGAGATGGGCCCACTCATGGACAAATACTCTGCCTATGAGAGAATATTATTACTTATAAATTAATACTTAACAATATTTTAATAAGTGTCCATAATTATGTCCCCCTGCCTAATTGAGTCAGAGAACTTAGAAACTGACACCTTTCATTATGTCAAAAATGTTAGTATTTATGACATTTTTAAATTTATTATTTTTATTAAATACACACAAAGAAATATAATTATGTTGGTATATTTCCAAACAAAGATATTAATTAGTACTTATTTCTCTCTTTTTAAGATCTTTAAAAATACCATTAATCACAGTGTCATATTTGTTGCCAATGGAAATAAAAATAGAAGTATAAAATACAGGGACGCCTCGGTGGCTCAGTGGTTTAGCGCCTGCCTTCGGCCTGGGTCATGATCCTGGAGTCCCGGGATCAAGTCCCACATCAGGCTCCCTGCATGGAGCCTGCTTCTCTCTCTGCTTACGTCTCTGCCTCTCTATCTCTGTGTCTCTCATTAATAAATGAATAAAATCTTAAGAAAAAGAAGTATAAAATAGATATCCCTACCTCGGGACCCATAGATAGGCAAATTATTAGTCAACAAGAAGTTTGGAGTAAAATGTATATATTGTCCTTTTTCCCCACATTGTCCATATTGAAGTGTATAGGGATCATCTCCATATTTTAGGTAAGGGTTGGCAACTATAACATCTGCCTAAAAAGCAGAAGAACAAATCAAAACTTCACAAGAGCAATAGAAACAAGGATTTCTTTTATCAAAGTTAAGACAAGTAAAATTACCAATTTAATTACTAAAGTAGTGGCTAGGAATTACTAAAAAATTATGAGTATTAATTTTTAGGAAGCACAGGAAGAGAAAAGCAGTCTAGGAGCTAGATAAAATACCCTACCTGGTCATATGATTCTTGTTTTGGCATTAAGTACTCAGATTTTGATTTCCAGGTCAGTGGAATTAAAATGCTTACATTCCTAAAATAAACTCTTCGTTTGGTGGCATGAAACAGGTAAGTTGAAGCTTCAATTACCATTTCCTGGCAAAATTAAAAATATTTTATGGTAACAATTTCACAATGAAATGAGCGTGAAAGTGAATATATGAATAAGAAGGCAAATCTAAGCTCCCTTTCCCCAAATATTTTGGCAAGGCCTAACGAAAAAATAAGTTGAATTTTATTCTCTCTTTAGTCTGTAAACTCATTTTTATATGTTCAGAAATCAACTCTATTTTCTACCTATCCAGACCTGCATTCAGTATTATGGGTTGGAGAGGGGAATGAGTTCTGGATGAGATTAAGACTGAGAGCTTGTTGGCAAGTTGCTTATTTGATTAAACAGAGGTGCTCATAATTGGGTTGAGAGTTTAAGTTTGGTAGGTTTTATACTTAATTGAAAACAAAACCACTTTGCTATATTTATTTTGAATTATTTTTTCATATGGAGTGTGTTCATAAGAGGCAAAGTTTTACCAAACAGCAATGAAAATAAAAATATGTAGGTCTTGTTGGCTTCACATTCCATTTTACCACTTCTTGTAAGACTGTATGAGTCACTTAGCTTCTCTCATTTATGCAACAAGGGTAATAATTTACCTTATAGGGATATTGGAGGATCAAAGAAGATAGTATATATTAAAATGCTATATATAAAGATGTTTTTATTATACTGATTAGCTAAATAAAATTAAACAAATCAACTTCAAAAATATGCAATATTTTCTTTAAAACCAAATATATCAGAGATTTTAACTTTTCAGAGTTGACAAGTATGAACAACTGAAAAAATATATAATGAAGATCTAGGAATTAAGTGTAGGTTAGCTATTTAAATATTATAAAAGTAACTTTACTAAGGTAAAATTTGTAAAGAATTTTCCAGTAGGTCTAAGGTCTTTTTGTTAGCTTCACAAGTTGGAGAAATATTGTAATTTGGCCTTCTAATAATTTATTAGGGAAATGACTAATACTACTAATATGTGCTAAATTATACTTAAACTAAGCAGTTGTTAATCTTGACAGTTTAGATATATATTACATAAGTGATGAATACTATCTAGGCAGTTTTGGAAAGTTATAACTGTGTGAGCATGTATACATGCCTTGGCTATATAGATGGAAAATACTTACTGAAATAAAAATAAGTGGATAATAAAATTTTCTCTCTTACCTTTATGTTTTGAATGAGTTTTTCATCTTCTGGTACACTAGGGTTAATTGCAATGACCATGCCATCATATCCATTGTTATTCAAATTTACCATTGAGCTTTTCATTCCAGGCAAGAGATGTAAAGCTACGAACAGGATAGCTTTCAGACTGAGCACCATTTTTGTACATTACTTGTGGAAATGCAAGGAGAGTATTTATGTATCTCCTTAACTTACGAATTTGGATCCAGACCAAAATATTTGCATATTATATAACATTATGAATTGCTAAAATATTTTGATGAACTTTCTTTTCTCACTTCCTTATCCTAAAGATTTAAGTTGTTAAATAGCAATGGGGATTATGCTAACACATTTATCATACTTTTTAGGAAGCTGAGGTTTTAAGGACTCATGGAATTGATTAATTCTTTAGATTGTGTAATTGTCATCCTCATCATGATGGTTAGTCATAGTCATTGTCATTATTATCGAGATTGTTCCATCCAGGGATCTTTTCATAGAAAAGCATTCTATGGAAGGATGAGAAACTAAAATAAAAAGTACCAGGAAAGAGCAGATGAAAAAGGTATGTTTTAAAGAAACAAAACAAAAAAACAAATGAAGAAACTGGAATAGGTGTGGCAAGGAATTAGGTTCAAAGACTTCCTGTAGGTAGGAGTAATATAAGCACAGTGGTCAGGGACAACTATGGATCAAAAAGAAAATGGGTTAAAAAAAAAAAGAATAAATGGTTTTTTTGATTACCTTCTGATAACTACTTGTGTTTTCAGTTTTTTTTTTTTTTTTTTTTTCTGTTCTTACCGGTTTATTGTGGCAGGAAAAGAGAATGGAGGCATTTTACACATTCGAGGGCTGCAACAAGGTGTAGACATCCTTTGCAGGCATTCCTGCCATGTTCCCCACAGTAAAGAACCCGGATGCAGCCAAGAGGTAATATTGCAGGTAAGTAGAAACAGGGGTTGGATGTTATCTGCGACCGCTTTACAAATATTCAATCGCAGCGACCATCTGCATGTTGTGTCAACTCCCCGAAACCCATTCCTGCAGGGCAGTGGTGCTCCTGGACAAGGAGTACTGCAAACATCCTGCTGAGCATCAAGACCTTCTGGCATGTGGGGTTCCACGGCAGACAAGTGACATACGTGGAGGACGGATGGAAGGTACTACAGGTTAACTAGCACAACTCCTGGGACGGGAGGCATCCCCACCAGGAGTCCAAGCCAAGCTTCTGGCTCTTACGTCTGGCCATTGGACGTATGGAGGCTAATTTCTGAATTCAAGGGAAGAAACGTGTTTTTCACTAAAGGGACAAGGATATGAGCTCTGTGGCTGGTGGGACCAGCTCACCTTTTCTCTGATTTCCGTTCTCGGTCGGCCTTGAGAAGCTGTGCAGCAAAGGGGCTGTCGATGGACTGGCAGCAGTGGCCAAAGTGGGGACAGTAACGGGTCAGAGCCAGATGGACTGCGGGCATGAAGACTAGTGCCACCCTTCCAGAAGGAACTGCTCTAGACACCTCCTGCATTTTAAAGTGAACTATAAAGATGCCTTTGACTGCTTGGAGTTTTGGAAATGGTGATAACATAACAGGGTGGCCCAGGGGCTGGCAGTCCCCCAGCCGACCGTCCGTCCGAGATTCTGTCTGAGATTCCCTAGGCAACCGTTTGGCATTTTCCTTTTGAAAATTGGGCAGTAGCACATCCTTGGGAGTCTAGGATTGTTTGGGGGAATATGTGGTTGAGAATATATGTGAGAAAGCTGGGACCAGCCTCGGCTCATTCACGGGAAGGGCCGGCAGTGCGCATTTCCTCCGCCGTAGCCCTCCTGGGACCTGAGGACGCAGGACTACAGACAGAGAGCTCCAGTGCGCAGAAGCCTGGTCACCAGTGAGCACTCTGGCTGGGAGGTGGGGAGTGTGTGTGTGTGTGTGCATGTGTGTGCGTGTGCGTGTGTGTGGCCAGACAAGGAAGAGGTGCTTTTGCACATCTACAGGAGGAAGAACAAAAACGGGAGTGTTGGCGGAAGGACAGAGGAAGAAATACAAAGACCTTTAAAGAGAAAAATATTCTCTTTGCATTAATCACCTGAGCCAACCTGTTTCTTATTTGGGGAGCATTTTGGACGTTATCATTTTAAAAAAAATCATCGGGTGATCACTGAGCACCAAATCATCTCATGATCGTGTACTAAACCCAGCAATTTCCCTTTCCGAGCTCCGGAATCACCAAAATATTCCTGTCTCACCGCAAACGGAAGAAAACAACAAACCCTGTGTGTCTCCTTGTACTTTTGTTTTTGTTTTTTTCCCCACACACCCAGGTGATTTCAGCTCTGGGGCTCCGCCCCGGCCCCGCGGGCACCTGGCGGCTGCTTGCAGGTGAGCATGAGCAGCAGGAGCAAGGGCAGGTGCCACAGGCTGCAGAAGAACAGCTTCCGGGAGCTCTTGCGGTCTGCGTCGGTGTAAAACCGAAAGCCGAGGTAGGTGATATACAAGTTGATGGGCAGGGAGATGACAGGGAAGGTCCACGTGGTGACATCCAGGACGGGGGCCGCGGTGGACAGTCCGATCAAGGCCAGGCAGTGGCGTAGGGCGACGCGCCTGCACAGCGCCGGGTGGGTGACCGACATCATGCAGTAGCCGCCTCGCGAGTAGTCTTCGCGGAGGCCCCAGCTCAGGGCATTGAAATGTGGGAACTGCCACGAGTAGGGGATCCCTCCCAGCAGAAATCCTCCAGCATCAAGGCTGCCGGTGGCCGCTGTCCAGCCCATGACAGGTGGGACAGCCCCGACAACGGCACCCACCCACGTGTTGGCAATGCTGATCCTCTTCAACGGGGTGTAGCAACAGGTGTACAGGAAAATGTTGAAGACCCCCAGGGCTCCCGTGAGGGGGTTCACCCCCCAGGTCAGGAGGGCAACTCCTGGAACAGCACAGCAAGTGGCAAAGGACACAGCTAGCAACGGGCTGATCTGTCCACGAACCAGAGGTCTGTTCTTTGTCCTATTCATGTTTGAATCAAATGGCACCTCAAAAAACTGATTGATGGAGTTGGCAGCACAGGATGCAAGGCCTGTTCCCAGAGAAGTAAGCAGGAAACAGGGCCAGTCAAAAGGTCCTGGGGCCAGTGCAAATCCAGCTGAAGTGGTGCTGACAACCAGAGCTGTGAGTTTGATTTTGGACAGCCGTGCCAAAATTCCTGGCAAATCATCCAGATGCAACTTCATCTCTTTCCAATGCTTTTCATCCTTTGTCTCTTTCCCCGCATCTAGTGAGTCTTCAATAATGGAAGCCGATTCCAGTTCTATCAATTCTTTCTCATTTGGCTTTCTGGATAAAGGTAGGCTGGGAGGTGGAAGAGGTCTCATTTCACAGATTTCTGCTTTGGCCTGACCCAGAGACGTTTTCTCAAGGAAAGGCAATGCCACAGGTTCTGGCTTCCGTTTCACTTGCTGGTTGAGGCTTCTGTTCAGTTGTGTGACATACATGCGCTTGAGGAAGGTAAAGTGCTGAAATGTAATCCACCGCTTGTTGATGCTCCTGAAAAGATGCATGAACGTGTGAGGGGCCTCCTGCACAGCTCTTCTCTCTAGATACCAGGCACATCCTCCTACCCAACCTGTCAGGAGGCGTGAGGAAAGAGTGTGCGGGGACGCGGCCATAACGCACGAGTCCGGCCGCTCCCAGGGATCCCCGTGTCCTCTCTCCTCACCGGCTGCTGGGCGCCGCCATCCTGTTTTCAGTTTTCATATAGCATTGAGTTCTATAAGTCTTATATAACTTGAAAACTTAATATGCTTTGAATTTTTTTTGAAGATGTTAGTTTTTTTTATTTGAAAGAGAATGAGTGAGCATGGGCAGGGTCGGGGGAAATGCAGAAGGGGAAGCAGACTCCCTTTGGAGCAGGAAGCCCAACATAGGGTTTGCTCCAAGGATCCTGAGATTCTGACCTGAGCCAAAGGCAGATGCATAACCAGCTGAGCCACCCATGCGAAAACTTAATATGCTTTAATTAAGATTCCTTTTTTGAACTGAACACAAATCTGCCAATGTTTCTTAGCTTGAAATAGTTGTACACATAGCATTGTGAACTGGTTTTGGAGTCAGATAAATCTAAAGCTGACCCTTGCCTTGGTCACTAATAGTCATATGATTCTTAATAAGGGGTGTATTGCTCTTTGGGAAGCACTTCATACAAGACTCCTGGCACCTAATGAGCACTAAATAATATATATCCATTATTATTAAACATTATATGTTATGAATACAAAGCTTGTTATAAATTTTTTCCAATTCTATATTTTCATTGGTTTCTTTTGTAAAACTTTAAATATAGTCTTCCAATGTTTAACTGGAGAATAGAGTCTCTGCATCTACCCAAAAAGGACTAGAGTAGGAATTATCAGGAGTGAAACTATAAGCTCATTGGAATGTTCTCCATCTGTTCACAATAGCCTTTCCTTTTAGTTGAGATTAGGTGTGATCACACCCATAAAATCTCAAGTTATCCACATTGAAGTAATCTTTCTTTTGTACTCATTTGTATCACTTATTATATATAAACTGTATTGCATTTGTTATTAATATACATAGTATACCTCCCCTACCTCACAATATACATGTAAACTCTTTGGAGGAAAAAAAAATTTTTTTTTCAGCCTAAGCTCTCTCACTTTGAATTCTCTGAACTGTAAAATGCAGACAGTAATAGCTATCTGGAAGGAATGTTGTGGAGGTTAAATGAAATAATATGTGTGAAAGCACTTATGTGTACAAGTGCTAGTATATAGTAGGCCCTCATTTATTCCTTGATTTTCATTAGCCCTTTTAATTTATATGAAAAAAATATATACATGAGTGTTTCTGTGTGCCAGGCTTAGTGCTCTCTGCTCTTTAAAGACTACAGAAATGAGTAAAACACAAGCACTATGTCCAGAGAACTTGCAGACTCATTGGCATGAATTAGATTAGAATTGAAAAGACTGAAATACAAAGAAAAGTTTTATAAGGGGGCTACAAATACAGTGCTAGGGAGCTAAAAGTTGAATAGATTTTATATGATGAAGGGAAATCAGAAAAAGGTTTAGGGGCATACTATTCTTCAGTAAACTAAGGCATGGAAAAGTTTATTAGTTTGCTCTAGATCACATTTTCAGGGAGGAGCAAATTTGGAATTTGAACTCAGGTCATCCAGTTTCAGGATCTATGTTTTTGAAGTATGCATGACTTTTACTGCTTCTCAAAAGGTTAAGTCAGTGATTATCAACCTTGAAAATTATTGTGAAAGTGTTTTGTTTTGGTTTTTTTTTTTGCTTTTTTTGTTTATATTTTACACTCATAGTTGACAGAAGATTTAAGAGAATATGAATTGCTATGATTAATTTGTATGAATCAGAATTTTTATCTTGTTTCAATTTTAGATTAAATAATGAAATTTTCCTTTGGCTCTTTGTCATGAAAACTTAGAGTTACTCATTCAGAGATTTATGATATACCCCAACCCATATAACAACTTATGCTCCAATACAGTCATTCTTAGATGTTACAGTTAATCCCTAGAGAGATTATGCTGGAATTAACCAACTGTTACACAAATTTGAAATTGAAGAATATAGTCCATTGGCAGCTTAATTTCTATGTAGATACTCTCTCGGAATTTTACTTTTTAGCTCCTCTTTTTCTTTGTTGCTTCTTTCATATTATTGCTTTTGGAACATCATTCTATTTGCTCCCAATATGCATGCTCAGCATTTGTGAATATTCTCTTCATTTTTAAAATTTATTCATTCATTTATTCATTCGTTCATTCAACAGACTTAATCGACACTTACAATGTGTCAGACACTCTGCTAGGCACGAGTATATAAGATTGAGTTATGGTCCTTATTATCTTTAAGATGTTTCTGATCTAGTGGAGCTTCTAGACACTAGTAATTATTTTGATTGTTTTTTTTTCATTGCTCTTCCTACAACATTGAACATTATTTTAATTCAGAGAATGCTCTTATTATTATGCAATTTATTGTTGTGATTTTTGTACTTAACATTATCATAAGTCAACTTTGTTAACCACTACAGGCTATAGCACCCTGTGAGTTGCCTCGATATCCACTTACCTTTCCCTCCTTGATAATAGAACTCTAGTTTTGTTCAGGTATCTTCAGCTCTTGTGTGACTGAAATAAAGGTCACTCTTGTCTCAAGCTCAAGGGTAAATTCAAGTTGCTAAGTCCATGGTCCTCAAAGTATGGTTTACAGACCCCTAAATGTCTCCAAAACCCTCCCAGAGGATCTGAATGGTCAAACTCTTTTGATGCTATTAGTAAGTTATTTCTACTTTTTAATGTGTTCACATTTAATGGCAATATAAAGCATATAGAGGATAAAACTGTTGGGACCTTAGCACAAATACAAGCAGTGAGAGTGAGACTAAACTGTACTTACAGTTATGAATTCTTCACTGCCAGCACTTGCTGTATAAAACAATGTCTGGGGGGGAACTTGGGTGACTCAGTCAGTTGGGCATCTGACTCTTGATTTCAGTTTGGGTCATAATCTTGGGGATGTGGGGCCCCATGCTCAATGGAGAGTCTGTTTAGGATTCTCTCTTTCCTTCTCTTCCTTTGCCCCTCTTCCCCTCAAATACAAATGTCTGCTTTACTTAATAATGGAATTTATGAAGCAGTAAAAATTAACTATTAAAATCCCTAATCCTGGGATCCCTGGGTGGCGCAGCGGTTTGGCGCCTGCCTTTGGCCCAGGGCGCGATCCTGGAGACCCGGGATCGAATCCCACGTCGGGCTCCTGGTGCATGGAGCCTGCTTCTCCCTCTGCCTGTGTCTCTGTCTCTGCCTGTGTCTCTGGCTCTGTCTCTCCTTCTATCTCTCAAGAATAAATAAATAAAATCTTAAAAAAAAAAATCCCTAATCCTGAATACACATTTTTTTAAACTATTATTTGTGATGAAAGAACACTTCTGCATAGCAAAGTATGATATTTCTACTTTAGAAAAACCACCTGGGCAAAAGTTAGTTTGCTTAGCCTCTATTTCCTCATTTATAGCATAAATTAACATCTACCTGTAAGAGTTTCCATGGAAATTGAATGAGATCATATAAGTACTATTACTGTATACAAAATGTTACTCAAGTAGGAAGTATTATTATTTAGGACATTCAATGTGGTTCCCAATATTACAAGTCTATCCCATAGAGTAGGTCTAAGAAGTCAAGGATAGCTCTTGGTCTATGAAGAGACTTCACTGTTGAGAGGTCATGTGGTCTGAGTAGTTTCTGACATAGTAGTGATACATTTGTGCTAAAACATGGTATTTTCTGAAAGCTATTCAAATAATGATTTAATTACCTGTGCTTAACAGATATTTTACCTGAGTTTAAGGCCCAAAGTATCCAGCCATAGAACAGAATGTTTTCTGTGTAAGTCAGTTGTTTTATACATAAATAAAACCTGCAGAAGCAGACTTAATTGTGGTAGGCCTTAACCAGTTGAGCTAAATGGCTAGGCTCAAGACCATCAAACAGTTTCCTTGCCATTTTTTTGTCTTCTAATAGTTTGGAAATTATATGCTCTATTTCTATTTGATGTAGAAATTTTAACATGCATGTTTGTCTTAACAAACTCTAGAGTTAATAAAACTACTTTGTTCCAATTAAACAAGGATCTTAGAAAACTTGAATTTTAATCCCCTTCCCAATTATCATTTTCATATATCATAATTGCACATATTTAAAACCACACAACTTTCTTTTTGTTTACAAATAATCAGTGTGTGTTTATATTTATTCACATTCTTGGCTAACTTTGTTCTTCATTTCCTTTTATCTCTTAGATCTTCTAATTAGGGTTATTTCCTTACCCCAAGGTAGATTCTTAATAATTACCTTTCTCTCAATTTCTATTTCCCTGAAATAACCTTAATTTTTACTCATTCTTTAAAAAGATCCTATATATAGAAGTCCAGTTTGACAATTCTTTCTGCTCCAGGAAAACAAATGTTCGACTATCTTCTGGCTTCCATTGTTGCTTTTGAGGTGTTGTCTGTCACTCTAATTGTTATTTATGGGAGCATTCTATTATCTCTCTTCAGTGGTCTGCTACTTTCACTGGAATGTGATTAGGATTAGATTTTTTATTATTTTGCATGGAGTTTTTGGAGTTGGGTTCTTCAGTATTTGGATTGCTTCTTAATCAGTTATATACATTTAGCATCCATTATTTTTCCCATCTTGTTTCTGCTTCATCTCCCTCTACTCTCTCTCCAGAGGGGCTTAAATGTGTAGTAGCACCTCACAGTCTATCTTCTATTCTTTTAGCCTCTCAGAATTCCCATACTTTTGTCTTCCTGAGCTACTTGCCTGCATATTTTCTTCTAATTTAACTTCCAAGACAAAACTTTTGTCTTTTGTTTAAAACTGTATTTAAATCTGTTCATTGAAGTTTTAAAAATTTATTACAATTTAAAAAATTATTTATAGGCATACTCTTTGCTACTTAAAAAAATCTTACTTTTGTTCATGTATTTTAAGTCTCTCTTTTACTTCTTTAAACTTAAAAAATACTTTAAACATCTTAGTCTATATTTTGTATCTACTAATTCCAATACTTATGTATACATATATATATTTATATTTATATATTTACAAAGTATGTACTTAAGTTTTTATTGAAATATAGTTGATATACAATATTATATTAATTTCAGGAGTAAAACATAGTATAATTTAACATTTATATGCATTACTAAATTCTTACTAGTCACCGTAAATATAGTTACTATCTGTCACCATAAAAAGTTATTACAATATTATTAACTGTATTCCCTATGCTGTAACTTCCATCCCTGTGAATTATTTCTTTTATAGCTGGACGTTTGTATTTCTTAATCCTTTTTACCTATTTTGCTCCTTCCTCTACCTATCCTCCCTCTGGGGACCACCAGTTTGTTCTCTGTATTTCTGAATCTTTTTGGGGATTTTGTTTGTTTTGTGTTTAGATTCCACAGTTACTTAAATTATGTTGTATGTCTTATTCTGACTTATTTCATTTAGTATAATCCTTGTAGGTCTATCCATGTTGTTGCAAATGGGAAAATTTCATTATTTTTTATGACTGAATAATATTTCATTGTATGTGTGTAGGTGTGTGCATATGTGTGTCTATCACATTTTCTTTATTCATCTATCAATGGACACTTAGGTTGCTTCCATATCTTGGCTATTATAAATAATGCTACAATAAATATAAGAGTGCGTGTATCTTTTTGAATTAGAGTTTTTGTTTTCTTTGGGTAAATATACAGAAGTATAATAACTGGATCATATGGTATTTCTAGTTTTAATATTTTTGGAATTTCTATACCATTTTATACAGTGACTATACTAATTTACATTTCTACCAACAGTGCATAAAATTCCCTATTCCCAACATCTTCACTATCCACTTGTTACTTCTTGTCTTTTGATTCTAGCCATTCTGACAAGTGTGAGATGACATCTCATTGTGGTTTTGATTTGCACTTCTCTAGTAATTAATGGTGTAGAGCATTTTTGTTTGTATGATATTTTTTGAAAAAATGTCTATTCAGGTCCTCTACTCATTTTTTTTTTAATAAGACTGTCTTTTGGTGTTGAGTTGTACATATTCTTTGTATAGTTTGTATATGAACCTCTTGCTGGATATGTCATTTGCATTTATCTTCTATTCAGTCAGTTTCCTTTTTGTGTTGTTGATGGTGCTCTTGCTGTGCAAAACCTTTTTATTCTGGTGTAGTCCCAGTAGTTTATTTTTGCCTTTGATTCCCTTGCCTGAAGAAACATAGCTAGAAAAATGTTGCTAAGGTCAATATTAAAAAGATTACTGCCTATGTGTTCTTCTAGGAGTTTTATGATTTCAGCTCTCACATTTAAGTCTTTAATCAATTTTGAGTTTATTTTTAATATGTGGTGTAATAGAGTGGTTTAGTCTCATTCTTTTGCATGTCTGTCCAGTTTCCCCAACACCACTATTGAAGACTGTCTTCTTCCCATTGTATATTCTTGTGTCCTTTGTCAGAGATTGATTGACCATATAAACAGGGGTTCATTTTCTGGTATTTTTATTCTGTTCTGTTGATCTGTGTGTCTATTTTTGTGCCATACTATTTTGATTACTATTTTGATTAGTATGCTATTATAGTATAGTTTGAAATCTGGGATTGTGATACCTCCAGCTTCTTTTCAAGAATGCTTTGGCTATTCAGGATCTCTTGTGGTTTCATACAAATTTTAGGATTATTTGTTCTCATTCTATGAAAAATACTATTGGAGTTTTGTGATAATTTTTTTGAGATTTGTGACAATTTGAAAAAACCCACAAATGAACCTGATAACGTCAAAATGTTGAAAAAATTATGAAAACTCAGCCATGTCATGAATGTATAAAATATATGTAGCTAATAGACCATTTTATCATTTAGTACCATAAAATATATACAAATCTATTATAAAAAGTTAAAATTTATCAAATATTATGCACATAGGTGCTTAACGGACCACATATCATATCTGCATAAAATTAACCATACTGCTGTAATAATTTTGTATCTACCTCCTCTTGCTATTGTTGTGAACTCAAATGTTGTGAATATCTGGGTAAAATGGCATGTGATGCTAATCATCTCTGCATGAGCAGTTCATTTCTCTAGTAAATTATACATCATAGTAAAAACTGATCTCTCATAACTCCTATGTAGTTTTCATCATGTTTGGTGCAATACCATAAACCTTGAAAACACCATGGGACCAATTTGATGTGTTACATAGTGATGCTAGAAGTGTTCCCAAGAAGCAGAGAAAAGTCATGACATTACAAGAAAGAATTGAATTGTTTGCTATGTACTGTAGATTGAGATGTGTCAATTAATCTATAACAAATGAGGCAAGAATATACAATGGAGAAAAGACAGTCTTTTCATAAATGGTATTGGGAAAACTGGACCACTTTCTTATACCATACATTAAAAAACCGTTTAAAGACCTAAATGTGAGACCTGAAACCATAAAACTCCTAAAAGAAAACACAGGCAGTAATCTCTTGGACATCACTGTTAGCAACATATTTATGGATGTATCTCCTTAGCTGAGGGAAACAAAAGCAAAAATAAACTGTTGGCACTATGCCAAAATAAAGAGATTTTTCATAACAAAGTAAATAATCAACAAAACAAAAGGCAGTACCTGGTTAATAGGAAATGATATTTGCAAATCATATATCTGAAGCGGGCTTAATATCCAAAATATATAAAGAACTTCTACAACTCAACACCGAAAAACCAAACAGTACAGTTAAAAATGGGCAGAGGACTTGAATAGACATTTTCCCAAAGATGACATATAGATAACCAACAGACGCATGAAACAATATTCAACATCAGTAATCCTCAGGGAAATGCAGATCAAAACCACAATATCACTTCACACTGGTAGAATGACTAGTTTGAAAAAGATAAGAAAAAAACAAAGTGTTGGTGAGGATGTGGAGAAAACATCACACACTATTGGTGGGAATGTAAGTCAGTGTGGCCACTCTCAAAAGGAATATGAAGTTCCTTAAAAAATTAAAAATAGAAATATCATAGATCTGGTAATTTTGCTACTGGATATTTACTCAAAGAAAATGAAAATACTAATTCAAAAAGATATATATACTCCTATATTTATTGCATCACTATTTACCATACCCAAGATATGGAAACAACTCCTGTGTCCATCAATAGATGAACAGATTAAGAAGTGGTGCCATATATACCATATATATGCCATATATACCATAGAGAAAATATTAATACTGTAATAATGTATGGTAACAGATGGTGACTGTACTTATGATCAGCACTAATATACAGAATTGTTGAATCAAATATTGTACACCTGAAACTAATATAACTGCATGTTAATTATAAGTAAATAAAAAAATAAAATGAGATGCCTGGGTGTCTCAGTTGATTAAGTGTCAACCTTTGATTTCAGCTCAGGTCATGATCTTGGGATCAATTTAGCCCCATATCAGACTGCACACTCCACTAGGTGTGGAGTCTTGTTGGGATTCTCTCCCCCTCCCCCAGAGGCCCCTCTCCTGCTTGTGTTCTCTCTTAAAAAAAAAATTAAAAATTAAAAAAATAAAAAATAAAAAAATAAAATGACCCAGTGAGGAAAAAGAAGATGTGACATTTTCCAGTACAGTATTATGAATATGATTGTGATAATACTGTGTGCCATAAAAATTTTCCTTAGTATATATAGGCTTTCATTACTGTATAAGCTAGGCTACTGTCAAGCAATCAGATTACATAGACTGCCATAAAGGAATCACACTGCTGCTTTGTTATCAATTCATGAATCATTATATCCATAAAAAATGTGAATTTTTCACAGTATAGTTTCATTTTTGATGTCTCTTGTTAGTAATATGTATAACATCTACACTGCTTTGTATCATAAAGACAATATTGATGTAGGTACTGGCAGACAGATGATTAATCTTGTAAACATACAACATAAACTTTCAGTATTGATAAATACTATAAATGTATTTTCTTTTCAGTATGATTTTCTAATATTTTTCTAGTTTATTGTAAGAATACGGTATATAGTATATATAACACATAAAGTATGTGTTAATCAACTATTTATAAGTAAAGCTTCCAGTCAATGATAGGTTATTAGTAATTAAGCTTTAGGGAAGTCAAAAGTTAAATGTGGATTTGATTGTATAAGAGGTCAATACCCTTTGCCCCTTCATTGTTCAAGGGTCAGCTGTAGTTTTCATATCTTTTTTTAATGAGTCTTCTTCCCCCATCTTCATCCCCAGGCAACCACTAATTTAATTTATGCCATTACAGATTAGTTTATACTTACTAGAATTTCATATAAATGGAACAGTACCTTATGTGTTTTGTGGTGCCTGGCTTTTATTTAGCATAATGCTTTTGAGATTCATCATATTGTTGCATGTATCAGTAGTTCATTACTATTTATTGCTGATAGTATTCTACTGCATAAACACATTACAATTTGCTTATCCACTTACCAGTTGATGAACCTTTGTTTTCCCCCTCCTTTATTGTTTATTATTTGTTTCTTTTTGGTTTATTTATGAATAAAGCTCTCATAAACATTTGCATAGAACTGTGTGAGTGGACATATGTGTTTATTTTATTCAGGTCATTCTAGGAGTGGAATTACAAGGCAGAATAGTAAGTGTATATATAACTTTTTAAGAAACTACCAAACTGTCTTCCAAAGTAGTTTTACTATTTTACATTTCTATGATAAATGTATGAGAGTTCTAGTTGATCCATATCCTTGTCTACTTTTGGTATATCTGGTTTTTAAAATTTGAGCCATTATAATTGCTATATACTAGTATCACAGCCTGGTTTAATTTGCATCTCTCAGATGACAAATTGTTTTGAGCATCTTTTCATTTGCTTATTAACTATTTGTATATCTTATGAAGTTCCTTTTAAAATATTTTCTCCATTTTTAATTGTATTGTCATCATTGAGTTACTTATATGTTCTAAAAACAAATCTTTAGTCATGTGTTATGAATATATGTATATGTTTTTATATATAATTATTAACATATTAATATAATATATAATTAATATATAATACATATACATTATTTTACACATAATACATATAATTTTCACTTTAAACATTTTTATTTATTTGACAGAGAGAAAGCACAAGTAGGGGGAGTGGGAGAGGGAGAAGCAGACTCCCTTCTGAGCAGGGTGCCTGACTTGGGGTTTGATCCCAGGGCCCTAGGATCATGACCTGAGCCAAAGGCAGATAGATACTTAATCAACTGAGCCACCCAGGTGCCTCTAATTTTCATTTTTTTTTCTAATTTTCATTTTTAATGATGAACAGAAGGTTTAATTTTGGTGAAGTTCAGTCAATCTAATTTTTATGTCTATCTAAAACATTTACCTTTCTTAAGATCATGAAGACTTTTTCCAGCTTTTTTCCAGAAGTTTTAAAATTTTAGATTCTGTATTTAGGTATATGATCATTTGGAGAGAATTCTTTTGTATGGCATGAGGTAAGAGGCAAGTTTCATTTTGCTTTCATATGGATATTCAGCTACTCCAGTATCATTTGTTGAATAGACTATTTTTTTCCTTCTATACATTATTTTTAAATACACATACTTTAGCATTAAGATTTTTACATTTCTTTTTTTAATTAAATTTTTATTTAAATTCCAGTTAGTTAATATACAGTGTAATATTAATTTCAGGTATAGAAGAAAAGACTCTCTTTTCTAACTGGTTTATCTTGGCGTTTTTGTCAAAAGTCAGTATAAGTGTGGGTTTAGTTTTGAACTCTTAATTTGTTTCATAGGTCTATATTTTTTTCTTATACCATATACCAAGATATATACAACCCTATATGATTTTGATTACTTTGACTTTTTATTAAGTCCTAAAATCTGGTAGTCTAAGTTCTCTAACTTTGACTTTTTCAACATTGTTTCAGCTACTATAGGCCATTTCTTTTCATATAAATTTGAGAGTCAACTTGTCATATCTACAAACCTGCTACAAATTTTAACTTTGCATTGAATCTATAGATCAATTTGGGAGAATTGAAGTCATCCTGACACTTCCAGTTTTTAAAGTAAGGGGTTGTAAAAACACTTATCATGCTAATGAATGTCAAAAGAAAGCTGAGGTGGCAATCCTTATATCAGAAAAATTAGATTTTGGGACGCCTGGGGGGCTCAGCAGTTGAGTGTCTGCCTTCAGCTCAGGCCATGATCCTGGAATACTGGGGTCGAGTTCCACATCCAGCTCCCCATGGGGAGCCTGCTTCTCCCTCCACCTATGTCTCTGCCTCTCTCTCTGTGTGTCTCTCATGAATAAATAAATGCAATCTTAAAAAAAGTCTGTGGGTGTCTTTGGGTCTAAAATGAGTCTCTTGCAGACAGCGTATTGAGGAGTCTACTTTTTATCCAATCTGATAACCTTTGTCTTTTGATTGGACCATTTAGCCCATTTACAATCAGAATACTATTGAAAGATATGAGTTTAGTGCCATTTATTACCTGTAAAGTCACTGTTTCTGTATATTGTCTCTGTTCCTTTCTGTTCTATGTTACTTTTGGGCTCTCCAATTAAAGGATCCCTTTTAATATTTCTTACAGGGCTGGTTTAGTGATCATAAATTCTCTTAGTTTCTGTTTGTCCTGGAAGCTTTTTTTCTCTCCTATTTTGAATCAGAGCCTAGGTAGATAGAGTATTTTTGGCTGAATATTTTTTTCATTTAGCATCATGAATATATCATGGTCCTTTCTGGCCTGCCAGGTCTCTGTGGATAGGTCTGCTGTGAGTAATGTTTCTACCCTTGTAGGAGGTAGAAGTGTTGACCTCTCGAGGTGTTGACCTATTTTTATTGATTTTGAAGGGGGGTTCTCTGTGCTTCCTGGACTTGAATGCCTGCATCCTTTCCCAGACTAGGGAAGTTCTCTGTTATAATTTGCTTCAATATACCTTTTTTTCCCAATTTGTTTCTCTCTTTCTCTTCTTTTGGGATCCCAATTATTCTAATATTGTTTTGCTTTATGGTATCACTTATCTCTCAAATTCTCCCCTTGTGATCTCATACTTGTTTATCTTTTTTTCAGCTTCTTTATTCTCTATCATTTTGTCTTCTATATCAGTAAATCTCTCTTCTGCCTCATTTATCCTCAAACTTAAAGCCTTCATTTTTAAAAAGATTTTACTTATTTATTAGAGTGTGTGTGTGTGTGTGTGTGTGTGTGTGTGTGTGAGAGAGAGAGAGAGAGAGAGAGAGAGAGAGAGATCATGAGCAGAGGAGAAGGGCAGAGGGAGAAGCAGACTCCTTGCTGAGCAGGGAGCCCGATGTGGGACTTGATAGAACCCTAGGATCATGACCTGAGCAAAGGCGGATGCTGAACTGACTGAACCACCCAGGGACCTAAACCTCCATTTTTTATTGCATCTCAGTTATAGCTTTTTTGTTTCAACTTTTTAGATTTTAGTTCTTTTAGTTCTCCAGAAACAGATTCTCTATTGTCTTCTATATATATATTTTTAAGCCCAGCTAGTATCTTCATAATCATCATTCTGAACTCTAGGTCTGACATCTTATTTATATCCATATTGATTGGGTCCCTGGCAGTCAGTACTGCCTCTTGTTTTCTTTTTTGAGGTGAGTTTTTCTGTCTTGTCATTCTGTCCAGAGAAGAATAGATGAACAAAAGAACAAAATACTAAAATGGCAACAGATACCCCAGAGAAATATACACTGAACAAATCAGAGGAGACCCAAAACCGAAAAAAAAAAAAAAAGAATATAATCAGACCGGTGAGCAGAACAGAGAAATATACTGGATCCTGTGTGCATTTTGGTCTATTCATTAGAAAACTAGATTTCAAAATTGTAAAGAAAGAAACACACACACACACACACACACACATATATATATACACACACATACACACACAAAAGTAAAATTAAATACACTGAAAGGATAGAACATAACTGTAAAGATGAAAATTTTAAAGATCAAAAAAAAAAGAAAAAGAAAAAGAAGAGAGAATATGATCAGACAGGTGAAGAGGACAGAACTATACAGTAGATTCTGGGTGTACTTTGGTCTGTTTGTTAGAAGAAACAGCATCCGAAAATTGAAAGATTGAAAGAAAAATTTATATATATATACAAAAATAAATACAATGATAGGATACCATGTAACTGTAAAAATGAAAATTAGAAAAGATATTTTAAAAATTTTATTTATTCATGAGAGACACAGAGGCAGAGACACAGGCAGAGGGAGAGGCAGGCTCCATGCAAAGAGCCTGATGTAGGACTCCATCCCGGGACTCCAGGATCACACCCTGGGCTGAAGGCAGTGCTAAACCGCTGAGCCACCTGGGCTGCCCGTATGTGTCTGTTTTTATCCAATACCATACTGTTTTGGTAAGTATAACCCTTTGTTATAGTTTTAAGTCAGGATATGTAATATCTCCAGATTTGACCTTTTTCAAGATTGCTTTAGCTAGCTATTCAGGGTCTTTTGTGGCTCCACAACAAATTTTAAGATTGTTTTTCTATTTCTGTGGAAAATGACATTGGAATTTTGATATGGATTGTATTGAATTGCTTTGGATATTTTAACTATATTAATTCTTCCAATCCATGAGCATGGATATTTTTCCATTTATTTGCGTCTTCTTCAAGTTTTCATCAATGTCATGATTTTCGGTGTACTGTGGTTTTATAGTAAGTCTTGAAATCAGATGTGTAAGCCCTCAAAGTTTGTTCTTTTTCAGAAAATTTTTGATTGTTCCAGTTCCTTGGGATTTCCATATAAATCAATATAAATGTTAGAATTATCTTCTTACTTTCTACCAAAAAACCTGCTGAGCTTTTGATTGGGATTTTGTCAAATTTATAGATCAATTTTGGGAAAAATGGCCATTTAACAATATTGCCCTTTGGCTCGTGAATGTGATTGTATCTCTTCATTATTTAGATATTAGTTTCTCTCAACAATGTTCTATAGCTTGCAACGAGCATTTTTTATAACTATCATATTATCTCTAAATAGTCCATATTTTTAAGTTGAAAATTTAGAATTTAGTCTAAATTATATTTTTATAAAATTTCAATTTCCAAATTTCTTCCCAGTGTTTAGCAATTGACATTTTGTGGATTGTTCTTGTATACTGCAACCTTGCAAACTGCACTTATTACTTTTAGTAGCTGTTTTGTAGACTCAGTTGGGTTTCTACATAGATTTTTATGTTTGCAAACAAGGAGAGTTTTTTTTCTTTTCCAATATAGATTACTGTGATTTCTTTTCCTATCTTATTGTACTGCTAGAATCTCTAATAGAATATTGAAAAGAATTGGGGAAAATTGCTTTAATTACCAAATCCACCATTACTATAAATGAAAATCCATAGTGTAGTGATGGTTTTAGAAACATTCCAAATGATTTTCATATTAAGTTGGTATTGAGATCTATTAAGCTACACAAAATTTCTTTATTGTTGAGATCTCCAACCTCGTATGTTTCACTGTCCTCTCGTGCACTTGGCTTCAGTTCTTTGGACTTACCAAGCTTATTGCTACATTAGTAGAGAAATATTTGATCTATGAAGTCAAGGATGAACAGAAATCATCACTCTCTCTTTCTCACATTTGTTTCTGTCATCAGATCAGTATCTATCCCCCAGACTGACTTTCTCCACAAGTCAGGAAACCAGGTAGTTCCATGCTTACATTGTTCCAGCTTCACTACTTGAGGAAAAAGCAGTTATTCTCCTACCTCAGCTTAAACAAGCCTGGTGAGGTATCTGGTTGCATTGGCTTAGGTCATGTGCCCAACTTCTGAACCAATCACTTTTGTCAGGGTGTAAGAGTTCTGTGACATGCCAGTCATGTATACTCATGTATACACAGAGTTAGGTGTATACCAAGGGAAGGGAGGCAAGGCCCTACATCACCTATTTAGGCTACCTGTTAGAGTTGTGAATAAAGCAAGGGGAGCAATGATATCCCAAAGTGAGTGGTCTCAATATGGTTAAGGAGTAAATCACTGGGAACTTAGACATTCCCTGGTCTTTTTGTTTATAGTTTCTAAGATGTTCTTTCATGATGTTATATTACTTTTTGTTATTAAAGATTTGAAATAGAATAAAACTCAAAAGAATCATTACCCCTCTGTGTACTGCCAAATTCCCTGGGATTCAATCATTCCTATCCTGGCCAGACTTTTCTTTTCTGCTTAAATCACCCTCCTTGGTTTAGTGCACTGACACTGCCAAAACTCTGTCAGCACTCTCCCATTCAACGTCTTTTATAGTGTCCCCTACCTGAGGGAACCCTTTTCCTCAACTGCCTGCCAGCCCTCTACTTTACCATATCACACCCAATTATGGAGTGATCATTCTCCTTCTTTGGTCATAAAAGCTTGCCAATTAAATAGTTCATCCAAGAGGGAGAACTCTAATAAATTATGTTAAGTTTATGCTCATAGACTAATATGAGAGGGCTAAGAACTTTGCTGTCACACAAGAAACATTTAAACTGTTAAATTTCCAAAGACATGCATACAGTAGGCACTCTATTTATACTTGTCATATTGAATTGAACCTAAAAAATGAGTTTAGTGTTAGGAAGTAGATAAGGTAGGAGGGAAGAGGAAGTCCAACATAAGTCATAGGGGAGCTTTACATGGTAGGTGAGCTTAAACAGTAATCCCAAAATCCCATCCTGCAAGTAAATAGCTACTTTACACCTATATGAACCTATAAGAGATTTTTTTATGGTGATCACAATGCAAAGAATTTATTAACAGTTCCCTATCAGTGAGTCACATTCTGTTGCCAAGAATGTTAATGCTACCCTCTACTTGAACTATAGTAAAGAACTATTTATCATTCATATTTTTAAAATGTGGATGTTGCTACAGCAAAATATTCATTGACAGACATTTATCTCTTTCTGAGCCATTAAGGATAAAAACTACACAGGACAATAGAACTCAAATGACCAGTGATACCGAGGAATGGTCAGGACCTCACTGGGATACTTGGGAACACACCGTAGATAGGCTTTCTTAATTAATTTTTCAAAATAAATGAAAGCAAGCGTAACATTTGTATTCCCGTGGCAAGTACTGCATTGGCAGAGCTAAAAGCTGAATTGATAGTATAGGCTTTCTTCTTCACTTCCTCTTGCCATTCATTTGTAATTAACTGATTAATCTGTCTTCCTCTCAATGTAAGATTATAAATTCTGTGAAGGGATCACAGGGATCACATTTGTCTTGTTTACCTTCACTGTCTTGTTTACCTTCACTGCTCAGCATCTAATACACATCATAATGCTTAGTAAATATTTTTGTTATGGAAATGAAATGATAGGAAATCAGGAGAGAATGGAAGAATGAGTTTTTTCTACATGCCATGCATTTTGATAAGAGCTTATATATTATAATTGGTATTTTACTTTTCTTTCCCTTCATAACTCTGGAAGATATGTATTATTATCATGATTTTACAGTTAAGAAAACTGGTAAGTACAACTTATTTTGTTGAATATCTACTAGTTATTGGGTCCTATACTAGGAATTTGCATATATTATCTATATTACATCTTTAAAATACTGTGGAGTGTTTTTTTCTTCCCTTACACATTTACAAAGAAAGCTAGCATAAAGTTAATAAAGAAAGCTTGCATATAGTTAATAAGAATTGATGCTAGGCAGCCCGGGTGGCTCGGCGGTTTGGTGCCACCTTCCGCCCAGGGCCGGATCCTGGAGACCTGGGATCGAGTCCCGCATCGGGCTCCCTCTATGGAGCCTGCTTCTCCCTCTGCCTGTGTCTCTGCCAATCTCTCTCTCTCTCTCTCTCTCTCTCATGAATAAATAAATAAAATCTTAAAAAAAAATTTAGAAAAAGAATTGATGCTAAGATTTAAGTCCATATCTTTTGATTACAAATAAGTGCAAATAACTAAATGTCCACTGAATGGATGATCAGTGGTTTTTATTAATTTATTGATTCATAAACACTTATTCGCACATAAAACTCTTAAGAAAAGCAACTTTGCCAGTAGCACTTATCCTAAACAAAGGTAATGTCAAGATTGTTTTTCACCTGCAAAATGAAAATTTGTACTTGTAAATCTCTCCTAGAAGTGACTTCAGCTTCTACTTAAACTTGAATAACATTTAAGTCACCTCTAACACAATTTCCCAATCACAACTCAAGAAAATTCTGCATAAGATCTTTAAGTAATACATTTCAGAACTTTAAAACTCTCATTTTTAGTAAATATGTTCTCATTGAAACCCATTTTCTCTCCTTAATGTAAAATGTAATAATAGACTTTAAAAATAGTATCTTTTATTTTGCTGAATAGAATCCTACCTCTTTGTTCAATGTTATTCTGTAAATAAAGCTAGATTTTTAAAGACTAATTTAAATAGCAACAGTATTAATTGTAACATACTTTCTTTTTTCTTGACTCTAGGAAAATATTCTTTTTTTTTTAAGGAAAATATTCCAATAGTTTAACTCTCTGATATTATATATCCTTCCATTTCCCAGACCTATGCTCTAAAACCTTCCTCATTTTTTATTTATCCCTTTATTGACATTTATTGATATTCATTCCTTTTCTTACCACAGTCCCCTATGAGATCTTACTTTTTGGTGGAACTCACAGTTTTGGAAACTATGGCCACGAAATGTTTGTATGGTCCTTTTGATGAACTTGATTTAGGGCAATGAAAATGACACAATTTGCAACCAGAAGCCTCTCTAATACATATTTGATTTTCTATGTTCTGCATGAAAATTTGAAAGATAAAATTGATTACAGAATGAATTTCTTATGTACACAAAGCATTTCTAATTATATAAATAAGATCTAAACCAATCTCACAATTAATGTCAGATTCAGAGCAGAATTTTAAAATGTTGCAGTTCCATTTTAAAATGTAAATAAATTGGTCATTATGAGAATGCAAATTAAAACCGTGAAATTCCACTAATCCATTAAAACAACTCATAAAATCGGCAGTTTTACTAGATAAATAAAATTATCAAGATAGAATCAGTCATAGGAAACTCAGGCCAAAGATTAAATTTTGTTCAACTAATAAACAAGAAAAAGAAACTACACTTGTAAAAATGAGTTAATGAAATACATTTTTGTCAACTGACAAAAATTTTAAAAAGACAGTATATCTACTTTTGGTGAATGTTTGGGGAGGCAAATACTATCATATGTAGTTGATAACTAAAAGAGTTATGGGGTGCTTGGGTGGCATAGTCAGTTAAGCATCTGCTCCTGGTTTCAGCTTGGATCATGATCCTTCAGCGTCTTGAGATAGAGCCTGGATTATGGCTCTGTGCTCAACATGGAGTATGCTTGAGATTCTCTCTCCCTCTGCCCCTCCCCATTCATTCTCCCTCTCTCTCTTAAATAAATAAATAAATAAATAAATAAATAAATAAATCTTAGAGAAAAAGAGTTGCTAATACTTTTTCTTCTGAGTAAGTTACCAATATGAATCAAAAAACCTGAAAAAAAGGCCTTGTCTCTGTAAATTCACTTTTAGAAATTCTTCCTAACAAACTGGTTAAAGGTATAATTTAAGATTTTGCTATAAGAATGTTCTAAAGAGTGAAAATGGAAAAGATTCTAGATTTCCTTGTATAAATTTTTTATATATGATCATTAAAAATTAATTTTTAATTTGATTCCATATATTAATTTTAATTAATTAATATTTTAATTAATTTTTTAATTTGATTCAATATATTAATGATACAGAGTTGAATTTAAAAAGCTTGCATTATATTGCAGTAGAATCAACAAAGTACAGCTATACACAACAATGTGGGTGATCTCAGACAGTATTTCAGTAAAAGTAGTAACAAGAAAAAGTGTACAATATGATTCTACTTATGTAAAGTGCATAGGTCAACTATAATTTTAAAAAAACTATATAAACAGATCAAAACAATTTATGTGGTTAGAAGTCAAAATAATGTTTACCTTTGGGGAAGATAATATGAAAAATGGAAAGGGGGCATTTGGGATGCTGGTAATGGTCTTTTCTTGATATTGGTTTTGATTACATGGATGTGTTTATGAAAATTCATCCTTTAAATGACAGAAGCCAATGCTTGCTTCTTGGGAATGAGAATGAATGGGAAAAGATATAGACAGGATATTATATAACATAAATATTTAAAATAATCCTCCTTTGCCTGATTTTATGTCCCCATAAAAGAGAAGATATGTAAAATAACCAGTTCATTCTTCCCTTGTCTCTACATTCATTTAATAGAAATTTACTGAGATTTTGTTATAAACAAGGTCCAGTTATAGTTCATTATGTGAGCAAAATCAACAGATCACTGCTCTTATCTTCCATTGGGGAAGATGAACAACAAATATCCTAATGTTCCATTGAACATTAAAATATACCAACTAGTGTTAAAAGCTATACAGAGAAATTTGTAATGAAAGATGATGGTGACAAAGTTGCTGCTTACAACTAGGTTGACAGAGAAGGCCCAGCTATAGAAATATTTAAACAGAGATGTTAAAAGGAGTCAGCAATGAAAAATCGGGATTTTCAAAGGAAAAAAAATGATTTCTGGGTTTGAATTCAGGCAGCCAAGTGGATCAGTGTTGTTATTTATGTAGAAGTATAGGGAGAATGACAGGCTAAAACAGCAGGGTAGGAGGGACTGCATTTCTCAAGTGTGAAGTAAGTTTTTAGTTGCTTTTGAATGCGTCTGGCTTTCATATCTTTTAAATGGATTTAGAGGATTAAAGTAAAGTCCTGAACAAATGTAAACATGGTTACAGAAGAGATTAGGATCGAAGGATGAGGCGGAAGTAAATTCATGTACAATTTGAATCAACCTAAATAGAAGTTTAAGTCTAGTTGGGAAATTACTTAAGAGGAAATGCTAAACTAAAATTTGTTATTGCAGTAACAATAAGGATATAGTTCAAGATACTTTTCCCTCAAAAAAAAAAAAAAAGATACTTTTCCCTCGTTAGTTGGGAAACTCAATATTCCTGTCTAAGGGTATAATATAGTCTTCCAGTAGCTTAAGCCCATATGGTAAGGTTGTGACTAGTTTTCTTTTGTGGCCCTTTTGTTAGCTTTGGGATGGATTTATTCCAACTGGTTTTCTGGAAAAGACAAATTCTATGTTTTTTTTGTTTTTGTTTTTGTTTTTGAGAGAGATAGAACACATGCATGGTGGTGGGGGGTGGGCAGAGGGAGAGGGAGAAAGAATTCTAGCACAGAGCCTGATGCAGGGCTTGATCTCACAACCCTGAGATCATGACCTGAGCCCATATCAATAGTCTAAAGCTTAACGGACTGAGCCACCCTGGCACCCCTGTGCTTTCATTTATTGAGCATGGCAGTAGTCATTGGGGGATATAATGGTGATAAGAGATTGTCTCCTCCCTTAAGAGCTCATCTTCTGGAGGGAAAGAAAGATAAGTAAATTGCCGATTAAAACACAGAGGATTAAGTATTATGCCAAGGGTGAGAATGAAAAGACAGGGGGACTGAACCCAATCAGAAGAGGGATTGAAGAAGTTGGGACTGCTTCCAGGGGAGTGACACCAAGTCTAGGACACAAGGTATGGGCATGAGTTATCCTTGTTACTACAGGATGGAAATGAAGAGGTGATGGAGAGGGGACTTTTAGGAGAATGAAAAGCACTTCATAGCCTGGCGATGAGATCCTGCAACATATTGAGAAAGGGTGGATGGAGCCCAGTAAATACAATGTGAGAAGGTGTGAGACCTGAGAGGGGAGTGGTAAATTGGAGGTGGAACATGGAAGGCATTCATTCATATCATGGGGCTTGAACTTTACATCAAGAGCAAAGAAGAGTGACAGGATCATATTTGTACTTTAGAAAGACTCTAATCACAGGATCAAGAATGGTTGGAAACACGGCCACATTAGTAGCCCATATGTCTTGTGTGAATTAGAAAACAACTTCTATGAATTAGAATTTATAGAATTTGTCTGCTCTCTTTGGGCAGACATATGGTCAAATATTGTTCCTTCAACCTTGATTTTGGAGCTAAGTTTGGACTGTATTTTGTCCATGTTCCCTTTACTACCAACATGACTGGATGCTTTTGGACAGGACAAAATGGAAAATTGTTGTATAAGAATCCAGGTGACAGATGCTGGGAGCATGAACTAAGGGATAGAGACAGGTGGAAGGCTTTTTGTGATATTCATAATTGACAGGACTTGGTAACAGATGGATATGAAGGGTAAGAAAAGGGAATGGGAAAGTTTCTGTATTTTTTAAAAAATATTTTATTTATTTATTTATTTATTCATGAGAGACACACAAAGAGAGGCAGAGACATAGGCAGAGGGAGACTGTGGGACTCGATCCCAGGACCGTGGGATCATGACCTGAGCAGAAGGCAGACGCTCAATCACTGAGCCTCCAAGTTTCTGTATTTGTATGTGCATTTGAATATCCACTGCCTTACCCTTCCCTCTTTCTTCTTTTATTCTTTTTCCCCAGGACACAGTCCTGTTCTCAAGAGAACTCACAGTATAGTTGAGGGGGCTAAAGGAGAGCTTCTGTCAAGTCATCAATGAATGCATTTGGGAGTTAGAATAGTATATGAAGAATAGAAAGTAGGACGCAAAAAGAGTGTTCCATTCTCTGTGAGAGTTGGGAAGGCAGCCAGGAGAGGCATTAGGACTAGAATTTTCAAAGAGGAGCATGGGGCCAGAAGGCACACAGGGGAGAATGAAGATGACGGGATTAGAAGTGGAGAAGAGTGAGGGGAGTGAGGTGGCCTTGAGAAAGACCTAGAGATGTAGAACAGTGTAGACTTGTGGGAAACCTAAAAGTCTTTGACTGATTGAAGCTGTAAGACCAATGGGTATGGTGCAATAAGAGATAGGGAAGTAGAGTCCAGAGCCAAGTGATTGAGGCCTAGTACTCATTAATTTGACAAATATTGTGGTACCTTTGTGCTAGCTGCTTGGCAAAAAGGATGTATAAACAGGCATAGTCTCTGCTTTCATGGCATTTAGACTTTATTGTGAAAGCCGTTCAGGAGCTAGTTTAGTCCCACTCTGGTTTCTTTGAGGGCAATGTAGTAGATATGTTGGGTGGGTATATTGAAGACAGAGAGATCAGGTGGGAACCATCTTTATCTAGGAGATGATGATGGGCACTGAACTAAGGCAGCCTCACTGAAGGTGAGGCAGAGAGTGATAAAAGTAAAGGAGATGTTACTGATAAGACTCGTTGACTAATTGGATATAAAGTGTGAGGAAATTGGAGGGTCAGAGGATGGTCTCCTGGTCTCTGATTTTAATGCCTTGGCAGTACGATATTTTTCTCTCATTGACATAAGAACTTAGAAGCAGGTGTGGGTGAAGAAAATAAGTTCAGTTTTATAGAATTATTTTGTTTCCTGACCAAAATTGATAAATTTATATCCAAATAATTCTCTAAACTACCCACATTCTTCAGGTTGGCTCAAAATTGTGTGTGTATGTTCATGTGTGATATTCATGGTGATGGTGCAGAAGGTGCAGGTAGAACAGGAAACTCAGAAGGACTTTTCTCAATAGTACTATTCCCTGACATTAGGCTCTCTGGAATCTGGAAAGCAATGATATCCTCTGTGAAGGAAGCTAGCTGATTAAGTTTCTAAATACTTTTGAGGCATCATGCCTATTTAGAGAAAAGTAAAATATTTTCATAGTTGTTAGTTCTACACTTAGCCAGAGCTTCAAATTATGGAAGGAGTGATAGCTCTAGGCTCATGCCATCAAACTTCTACTTTTCAGTTTCTCACATACCTCTAAAACTTCATGTAAAAGCCAGTCCCTTATTTTTTGAAAACCATATGACAACAAATAGCAGGACATACAATGTGAGGTACTTTGCTTACATTCCTCATGGGGTCAGACCCATCAGGAACTAATGTGTTGATCGTCACATAAATCATTAAAGAAAGCAGGGCCCTGGTGTAAGTCAAATAATTAATTTATAACAAATATTATTTGAACAGGTGTTTTATGAAAATGTTATTATAGGTGCTAAGGCTTTAAGACAACTTCCTGGTTTATGGAGCAATATAAAATTGTTTACAAAGAATACTTATTTTTTTTACATGTCAGCTCTAAAGGTAGGACTACCACATGAGGATATAGAGACTATGTTTTGTGAAACTCCAGGAGTGCCATGCAAGTGAGCTTTGATTTGAATGGATCCCTTTAGAGTTGTGTATGTGGTGGTCCCAGATAAGGTTTAGGATTCTGTGGAAACAGAAGACAGAAAATGAGGGAAATGGGACTAATCCAAAAGAAGAAGCCATGCTGGACACCAGAAGTAAAGGGTGATAGTAGGAGGGCTGACTGGAGATGAAGACAAAGACTTGCCAAGAAGTCCAACATGGAAAATGTCCGGACCTTTGCCTGGATGGGGAGGTAAAAACAGGTGTTTTCTACAAGAGGGAGTAAAATGGAAAGATAGTAGGAGTTTATTTTCTAGGGATTGGGTCTGTGTATCAGCTGGTTTGTCATCATAAATTTATTCATATTGTTGAATGTGATCAATTATTGTGAAATCCATTTAGTGAGCAACTCATTGGGGTATCAGCATGAAAAAATGATGTTTTCCCAGTACTCTAATGAGCTGTGTTCTATTGAGATCCCCTATCTCTCTGGGTGGGAAGTTCTCTTACTGACATTATAGCCCCATTCCATTAGTATTATCAATTTTGGTTATTTAAACAGTTCTAGTTTTATGGTTAAGACCCAAATCCTGTTCATATTAAAACTTTTATATTTTATTTAAACTGAAGCTTTTTTCTTTCTCTTCTAACTTAGACTTGTCTTTAGTGACTTGAAATAGTAGGAGAAGGGGGTATATGCACTCAGTCTTTTTTTTTTTTTTTTTGCACTCAGTCTTAATTAGCTGTTTCACCCTTTTCCTTGGTTATATTTTACTTCAGTCTTGGGCAGGAGAAATAGGAGAGGCCAGTGTCTTGATCCTGTCTTGCTATTGTGTTGTTTCAGATGTCACTCAGAGTGATGGGTGCTCAAAAGTTGATCTCGAGCAAGTTCTTAGGTGGATCCTGTAAGGCTCTTCTCTCTACACAATTTCTTGGCATGGGAGATACCAAGTAAATTAAACCCAGTCATCACTTGGTTGACCCAGGACCTCTCCCTTACTATAAGGAGTTGTGGCTGGCTTGAAATCTGGGATACATAGATTAACTCATTCTTAGAATCTGGGTACACTTTGTTCTCAGATTTGGGCTTTCGTAATTGATTTCAAGAAAATAGAATCTGGGTGAGTACTAAGTTTTATCCTGTTTCAATAGCAAAGGTCCCATACAAAGGGAAGAAACAGTGCTCCTTAGGAAACCTGAATATGAATGGAGGGTCAGAGGTGTGAATGGGTTAGGATCTTATTTGTGATGGGCTTGGTGAATTTCATTCAGTAACATAATTATGCTTCAGACCACTTTGAAAATGTGTAATTATTTATATCTTGTGGTTTGCTTAATATCAAGCTTTCTTGCTAGGCTGTAACCTCCATGAGGACTGAGAGTATCTTTTCCATTCACCACTTTTGCACAACACCTCGCTGCAGAATGATGGCAAATATTAGGAGCTTGCTAAACTGACTAAATGTTGGACAAGTGGCTCTCAGTGGTAGGATCCCCGAGTTTGGGATACAGCAGTACAAACCTTCTTAATATAAAAGCTGCCATAATTGGGCACTAACTATGTGCAGGAATGGGGCCAATCACCTCCTATCTTTTAGTGGTTTTCACAGAGCACTTGGAGGTGGGTACTAGTGTCTGGTTTTTACAAAAGAGAAAACTAAGGCTTAACCATAGTTCAGTTCTTTTTAAAGATTTTATTTATTTATTTATTTATTTATTTAGGAGAGAGGGAGAGAGAGACAGAGGGAAAAGGAGAGGGAGAGGGAGAAGCAGACTCCCTGCTGAGCAGGGAGCCTGATGTGGGACTTGAGCCCAGGATTCCAAGATCATGACCTAAGCTGAAGGCAGACATTTAACTGTCTGAGCCACCCAGACAGCCTATACGTAACCCCCCAGTTCAGCTCCATACCAAAGTCTTGTCTCCAAAGACTAAATAGTTAAAATTTTTTTATAGCTTATATTTACAAAGCTTAAAATTTCAAATACTTCTGTAGTACTGATGATAAAATATAGCAGTTCCTTGTTCCACAAATCAAGCGTCTCTTAGCCACACATTATCTCTTCCAATTTCTACTTCTCTATGCTCTATTTCACAATCAAGATTCTTGAAAGGATTATGTATACATAGTTTCCCTGTTTACTTACAACCCATTTTTTTCTTTACCACAATTGCCCTTATTTGTAGGTCATTTGTAACTTTATGTTGTTACCCGTAATGACTACCTCTGAGCTTCCTGGTTGATCAGCTATGAATGTATGCTGAATGTATACCACCTCTCAGTATAACAAGTTGGGTAGAACCCTGCCAGCAGGCATTTTGCTTGTGACACTGTCCACTCCCTGCCTCTAGGGACAGCAGCCAGTTGGGTGGCTACTTGTGTGAGCCTTTGTTCTATTTAGGAATCCTACAGCCATTTGATTCTGTAAGGTTGGTGCAGGAATTATCCTTCTCCACCTAGGGCTGCCTCTTTTCCTTTACTAGGACAATCTAGATTTATTTTCTGTCTTTTTTTTTTAAGATTTTATTTATTTATTAATGAGAGACACACACACGGAGAGAGAGAGAGAGAGAGCGGCAGAGACACAGGCAGACGGAGAAGCGGGCTTCATGCCAGGAGCCTGACGTGGGACTCAATCCCAGGTCCCTAGGATTAGGCCCTGGGCTGAAGGCAGTGCTAAACCACTGAACCACCCGGGCTGCCCTATTTTCTGACTTTTTAAAAAATATATATTTATTTATTCATGAGAGACACACAGAGAGAGGCAGAGACATAGGCAGAGGGAGAAGCAGGGTCCCCGTGGGAGCCTGATGTGGGACTCCATCCCAGGACCCCAGGATCATGCTCTGAGCTGAAGGCAGATGCTCAACCACTGAGCCACCCAGCCATCCCTAAATTCATTTTCTGTAGCTAGATTCCCTGCAAGAAGTGATGGACTTGAGGTTCTTTTTCCAAACCTGGTACTTTTTTTGGTGATTAACTAGATCAACTCTTAGACTTTGAATGATGGCATGTGGCCATAATAGAAAGCCCATGTTATATATCCTATCACCAGTTTATTCTAGATTACAGCCAGGATTGGCTTCAAGGGCATGAAACCTGTGCATCTGTACAAAGAACAGGTCTTGTTCAATGCTTTGCCATTGCCATCTTGAAATTCTTTTGAATTTTTGAACAGGGATCCCTCATTTTCTCTTTTGCATTAGACCCTTTGAATTATATGGTCTGGACTGACTATAACAATGTAGCCGTTCAGTTATTTTTCTGATTCTTACTAATTCAACAATTAGCTACTGACGCATATCTGGAAACAAAACTAAACTAGGGGGATGTGTGGGTGGCTCAGAGGTTGATCGTCTGCTTCAGCCCAGGGCACGATCCTGGAGACCTAGGATAGAGTCCCATATTGGGCTCCCTGTATGGAGTCTGCTTCTCTCTCTGCCTATGTCTCTCCCCCTCTCTGCGTGTGTGTCTCTCATGAATAAATAAATAAAATCTTAAAAACAAAAACTAAACTAAACTAAACTAGGGTCTGACCTGGAAGTCTGGCCTGAGAACCCACTACTGAGACCCATCTGAGCATCAGGGAGGATAATAACCTGGTTGGTGGGTTTTGCTTCTAGAGCAGCAGGGTGAGCAGAAAGGACACAGGGAATGTCTGGCTGTCATGTATTATTTCCGTTGCCAAACTAGAATTTCAGGCTTTTATTCCTTTCTTGGTAAAAGGCCAGGTGCCTTATACTTACCCCTTTCCTACATTTTCTCCATAAAGCATGTAACTGTGGCTTTCCACTGTGCTGAAAGGATTTCTATTCAAGAGATTAGGTGCTTTATGTCCCATTTTATTTGCATCATTAGGGTCTCTGGCAGACCTGGCATGACTTGCAGTGTGAACCTGCTCTTCCTGACCTACATTCTCTCTTTAATTGATTTAATTTAATTGATTTCTTTTTCTTTTAAAGATTTTATTCATTCATTCAGAGAGAGCGAAGAGAGAGGCAGAGACACAGGCGGAGGGAGAAGCAGGCTCCATGCAGGAAGCCCGACGCGGGACCGATCCCGGGTCTCCAGGATCACACCCCAGGCTGCAGGCGGCGCCAAACCGCTGTGCCACTGGGGCTGCCCAATTTAATTGATTTCATGTATCATTATGGTTGTGAGATTTAGGCTATAGTTTTGAGTAGTAATTAAAATATTAGATTTAAAAATTGTTAGTTTTATTTCTTAATCTGAAAACAAGAACAATATATAGTAGCTTCAATAATTAATTCCTTTAATAAAAGAAAAAGTACACAGGTAGGTATGGCTTTTTAAGTGAAAAGGGATATATATATGTATATATACGTGTATATATATATATATGATTATATTGAGCTGAAATAAGGAAAAACTTTGGTCTGACAGATGGTAGTTGACTTTTTTTGCTAGTATCTTCCATGTCAATGAATTATAGTACACATGAACTTATTCATGCTGTATATATTAGTATATAAGTAGAGACTTTAAGTGAAAGCAGTAAAATCAATTTATACTTAAAAGTACTAAGACCAAATTTATTTTTTCTCAAATATTATTTATTTGCTCTCTTACACTTTATTTTGACTACTGAAATAGATAATTTTAACTTCTTGATGGAATTTGAATTATCATTCTAAAAAACTTTTGTATTAAATAATCAACATGAATATCAGGTATCAATATGAGAAAATATTTTATTTATCATTTTTATGACAAATAATGAATAAATAAAAAGTTTGAACTTTAATAGTGACTTATAATTTTCCAAGTACCCCTGGATATTTATATTTAATCAAAATATCCCTTCTAGAACTCTTAAAATTATTTTTACGATTTTATGGTCATACAGAATGAATTTAAAAATTCAGAAATATCCTTCAGTTTCTTGTTAATGTTTTTTAAAATCCTGTTCTAGGTCTTCTTGAATTTTTTTTCTTATTTACAATATAAATAATGGCACCTAAAATAATACTAATAATTACCACAGACCCAACCACTAACAACACCAAAGAAGAAATATTAATTCCCGAGTTAGGATGACTTTCATCAGGATCAGATTCTGTTTGAGGAATAAACAAAGCTACTTGTGCAATGTTGGATAGTTTTGAGGTTAAATTGCTTTTATCCACGCTTTGAATGGCAATAAATATGTGAGTTGCATTTTCTTCTGAGATATTTCCTGGTTTAAATGCAAAGGTTTCTTTGGAGTTGGCCTCATTTGGTAACAGATCAGTAGTGTTTACTTGGAGAGCATTATCAAAGTTGTCTCTTAGATCCAGGATATTATCACTTATTCTTATGATGTACTGTTGAACTAAGAAAAAAATTACACATAGTTTAGAAACTAGAAAATACCATGTTAAATTCCTTTTTATCCATTCTCCTAAAAAATGTTTAGTTGTGCAAAGCTTATACTCATAGCCAAAGCCTCACTAATTTTTCAATGGAAGCTCAATTCTGATTTTTAAACTGCTAAATGCTATCTTCTTTGTTTGAAAAGTAGGACCAGGTTAAAATGTGTCATGTTTGATTGATATGAAAATATCAGATTATAAAATAATACTCCACTGAGCAGTTAATTAAAAATTGTTCTCCTCCCACCTACCCTTATACCTTGTTTTTGCAATAAGCATCTTTCACTTTCAACACCACATGTCACTTCATGCTTACCTTTTCCGACATCAAAATTATCTCCTGGTGCTGTCCATGTTAGATTGATCTCATCTCCATCAGGTGTAGCCTCAAGGTCTGTGATTTGACTTGGTGGGTACAGGTCGGGCAAGGGAAGTGTTGAAACATTTGAAATCACAAATGCACCTCCAGATGCTGTTCTGGTGAAACTCTCCAAGGGTGTTTGAGTATCCTCATCAAGTTCAGCTCTTGGTGGATTCCCTTCAATTTTCCCTGCATTAAAAATTTGCTGTATTAATGAGCAAATCTATACTAGTATTTTTAGAACTCAGTGAATTGAATTCCTCATCCTACATCTCCCTGCTCCTCTCCTTTTTTCATATGTACACACAGTCACATTTTACTAAGTTTAGTGATAAAGTCATAGGCATCCACGTGGTGGCAGAATTTTTTTCTTTAGCATCCTGACCAGGATATTGCAGGATAGAACTGGATAATGAATCACTTTAAAATTAAGGCTGCACTGAATGGGAATAATGTTATATTATTCAGTATATGCCCTTTAAAAACATAATTGCTCTATTTCTCAAATTATCTTTAAGCGAGGAATAAACCCTGGGAAATTTTTACTGTTTCCCTTTAAACCACTTGTGCCAGGCTTCACCCTTCCTCCCTGCTACAAGTGCTAAGGAACGATACTTCAAATTATATTCCAGTTGCCAACAGAGAACCCCTTAAAGTCACAAGATAAGGGTCAAGCTGAAGGAAAGATAACAAAGAATTCATTCGTAATCATAATCATCATCTAACTCTACACATTTTTTTCTTTTGACTTAATAAAAACATTCAAAATACATACTCATTTAGGTATCTTTGGAAACAGAATCAGGTATCTATATAACTTGAAGAATAAATTCTAAGTACACTAGCTTGTACTTGGGTGCATAATAAATTAACCTGTTTTCTTTATCCTGAGTTAGAAATATGACATATTGTTGTTGATGTAGGTTTGGTGCTCCAAATTAATATGATAATGGCTGACATTTATTGAGTGCTTACTCGATGCCAGACACTATACCAAAGCTTAAGTTATTTTGTAGGCAAACACGGTATGACTGAGAACTTCATATCAGAAACAGGGAAAGCTGGACTTCAAGTTGTAAAATGTTTGAAATTTTAATCATATTAACTCCAAATTATTCAAGCCAGATATCAAATATCATTACTCACCATCCACTACCCATCCTGGTATATATGAGGCTCTGTTCAGTGGATGCCTTAAGTATCTTGTGGCCATGTTTACTCCTCCCTGAGCCCGTACTTTTAAGTTATATCTGCCGTTTTCTGAATAAGCTATAAAATATCTGGAGTACACCCCATCATTCTTGAAAGAATCAGCACCTTGTTATAGAAATGAAGGAATAAGGTATTATTGTGAAGAAGAAGATGCATCTTAGATAATGCATTATGAAGAAAAAGATGCATTAGAAAAATCAATGCATTTTTCTAAGCCAGGCATATGGACTTTTAAAAGCATATTCCCTTTATCAGGTTCTCTATTTTGTGGTTGACCTATTGGAAAATATTTCTATTATGCTCTACCAACCAGTATCTTGTTGAATTAATATATCTTTGTGTTATTATATATATGTGCTATGTATAAATAATATGCTTATGTATGTATAATAAATACCTTCACTTTATCAGCTTCTATTGCAGATTATTATAGTACTCTTCTTACTATGTTTTAGCCAAATGATTTTCTTGCAGCTCTTACTTCATCTAAACACATAGTGTGTTCAACTCATCTCCTATTCAGATCAAAAAGATCACCACTAAGGAAAAAGTATCTTTGCGTGTAGGATTTCATTCTTACTGTAGTCACTTAAAAATTACTTATTTTCGGGATCCCTGGGTGGCGCAGCGGTTTGGCGCCTGCCTTTGGCCCAGGGCGCGATCCTGGAGACCCGGGATCGAATCCCACATCGGGCTCCCGGTGCATGGAGCCTGCTTCTCCTTCTGCCTGTGTCTCTGCCTCTCTCTCTCTCTCTGTGACTATCATAAATAATTAAAAATTAAAAAAAAAAAAAAAAAACATTTAAAAAAAAAAAAAAAAAAATTACTTATTTTCACTTCTTTTCAACTACTCGTTTTTTTTTTTTTTTGTATCTTCACCTCTTGCTCAATGATCCATTAACTCCCTGGTCTGGCAGTGGAAAACCCCATCTATTATTGGAATAAACATTTAGGGTAGCTCAGGAATATTATATCATTAGTATATTTCTTGATACCACCAGTACTAGAGTTATATTAAATTGAAGACACTTTTCAATTTAACACTCTAAGGCAGAGGTTCTCAAAATGAGATCCTTGGAGAAGCACCATTTGCATGCCACTTGATCATATTAGGAATGCAAATTACTTAGATCTTCGAGGGAAGGGCCTCACATTTTATGTTATAACAAAGCCCCCCAGGTGATTCCTTTGCATGTTAAAGTTTGAGAACCCCTGCTCCAAGTCATTGTTTATCAACAACATCTATTTAGGTAAAAGCATTTAAAATTAGCTAAGTAGCGGTCTGGTCAAACCTTGAGAAAATGAAATGAGATGCAGGTTAAGTTTCAATGTAGCATGGAAGGGGTTAGGAAAGGGGAAAATGTAATTATATCAGATGGAGGCACTGAGGTGCACCAAAGAACAATTGTACCTTCTAAATTTTTCACAGGGCAAATTGACTTAATTAATTACATTGCAAAAGATACTGATAGGAAATTCTAACAACTCAGGAGGTTATCAATATGGTAATTTTCTTGCTCACTATTCTCTCAAAAAAAAGGATCAGTTTCCAGAATGATCCAGAGTCTGGGAAAAAGGTACTATTCACCCATTCAAGGGAGACGAGCATGGCCAACTCTGTATCTTGTTTTCTGCCATTCAAACCTGGTATCTGATGCTCTAGTGATGTCTCTGATGTCTCTCATCTTGTTTTAGCAGTTCTACCTGCCCTTGGACCTCAGTTCCCAAGACTACATGTTGCACTTCTTTTCAGCTATTGGGGATTACTCTTAACCTGTCCCCACTTCTCTGCCAGGGGCTCAAGTTCTATTACTTAACCCCAGCCTGCTTGTGTTTCACTCACTGGTTAGACTTTCTTAATGATTTGTGCCTAAGAAATACTTGTTCAGAATTCTCAATGCTGTTCTCAACTTCCTGAATGAGACTTTTCCAACTGGTAACAGACAATGATTGTCCAGATGATGAAATAATAATGACAGTAAATAGCATTTATTGAGTGCTTACTATGTGCAGGACGCTTGCTAAGTACTTTATAGATTTTATGTGAACAGAATTTCCTGCTGGTCCTGCTGTTCATCCATGGTCTGGATCAATTCTTCTGAAGTCCTATTGCCCCACACTGTTGCAGGGACCCATAACATAGCATGAGTTATGAAAATACAAGCTTATTCATAAAAAACTGTGAGTTACCTGCACCGTTATCCAAAAGTTCCAAAACTTCTGTTTTTCCATTATTTGATTCAATGAAAGCAGTCACATTGGCTCCAAGAATTGGTACATAGCCTTGTAGAACTTCTGCATAAACAATCATTGGGCTGGGAAAACTGTTTGTGTCTTTATTCATTTTAGAATTCACTGTGATTGGAGGCACAGAAGAATTTGCTGCCTGAGAATTTACTGTCATAGTTAATGTTTCTGAGTTTGCTTTGGCTTGAAGACTGTAAGTCCAAACACCCACCTAAAAATTCAATGGAAATATAGTAAATATCCAAGATCAAGCTTTTCTATCTTTTCACTATCCCAACTCTAAAATAAATTTTATAAGTATGTTACAGAATACAAAGGGTTTTGAGAGTTTTGAGGGCAAAAGGAGGAGAACTGAGGCAGTTTAGACAAGGCATCCTGGCTCTTGTCATGCACGATGTCCAAACTTTGGGAGATCTCAGCTGGGAAAAATAAGTTTGGGAAAGTTTGCCTTGGTCTTGACCTTATTCTTTAACCTCAAACTCCATAGATTCTATAATCTAGTAACACTAATAAGGATGACTCTTCACACCAACTATCTACACACCAACTTGCACAGATTCTCCCTTCATTGCCTCTTCAAAGGTATTCTTACCTAATTTTTTCCTTCTCTTTCTCCTAATGTATACTTTCGTTCTTCTTCCTTCCACTATAATTTTTGGGACCACTCAGGCATAGAAATAGAAAGTACATTCTATTTTATTGTAATTTTGAAGATGAGACAAGTATTGACACCTATAATTGTGATAGCAAACAATGTATTTTCAGCTACAAAACAAATGTGGGAGGTAGTCTAAAAGCTAACTGCTTACCTTTGCGTTTCCTGGAATCCTGAGATAGGCCATTTTGGAAACTGTGTCCACTGTGAAATTACTCATTGGTATTCCATTGGGATCCCAGAGAGAAATAATGGGTTCTTGTATGGTCCATGTGATGAGAAAGAATGTGTTTTTTCCCACAGTGCTATCCATTATTACAGTGCCGTTCATCCACGTATTACTGTTGAGTATTAATCCCTTACTTTCAAGCTGTTTAAATATATTAAAAAAAAATTAATGACTGGAGAAGGGAGAAATTTTATTGTTTTCATTTTTCTTTTTTAAAATATTTTATTTACTTATTCACAAGAGACAGAGGGAGAGATAGGCAGAGACATAGGCAGAGGGAGAGAAGCAGGCTCCATGCAGAGAGCCCATGTGGGACTCAATCCCGGGAACATGGGATCATGCCCTGAGCCAAAGGCAGACGCTTAACCACTGAGCCACTCAGGTGTCCCCTGTTTTCATTTTTCATGCAGTTTTTAAATTTCTGGCCTGAGAACAAGCTTGTATAGGGCATACTACCTTAGGCTTGTGATCTCTCTGAAAGCTGATTGAAATGTATCAGTCAGAGGGTGTAGAAATATAGAGTCTGAGGAGAGGATAGGATATAATAAAAGCATTAAAGCAGGAGAATGGTTTTTATAGATATGACCCTATTATTTCTTTCCCATTGTGTTGACAAGCACCCAGTCAACTCTTTAGCAGTAGAGTGCTACAACCTCAGAGAAGAATAAGCTGTTAGGTGTGTGTGTGTGTGTTACCCTCAGTTTATCCATCTTCATGATGAACTAAAAAAATTACTTATGGTGTTGGCTAGAGTATTTGTGTAGCACAGCAAAAGGGGCCTCAATAGAGAGAATCAGGGCTAGCAAATGATGAGACAGGCAAACATGGATATTTTCCTGATGTGAAGTCTTGAAATAATTTTCACACATGATAGAGTGAGTAACACCAGGCAGTAAACATGTCCAGCAAGAGTAGAAAGAGGGCAAATTGTTTATGAAGATTGGACCCCTGAGAAGAGATGTGAAAGATCTTTCTCTGAGAGGAGCTTCAAAGAGATTTTTAAAAAATCTTTGTGGATAGCTCTTTGTCAAGGAAAGATACATTTATCTGTTGACCAAGAAAGTGTTTCTATAAGTGTGTCATTTTGGTAAGTATGGAAAATCTTGTTTCTATTTCTGAACCAGTCTTAAACCAAGAATACTTTCACACCAATACTGATAGACTGAATTCTACTACTGAAACATCATTATGACAAAAATTTCAGTCCTATATTAAGTGGACATGTCTTTAATAGGACCGAGTATTATCAAGTTAAATCTGAATGTGAGTGACCTTTTCAGGTAATTAGGAAACTCTTAGAAAGTTGGGAGGCTTTGGCTACATACTAGGGGAAAATAACTGAGTCAAGAGTGAGATGAGGCCTTTTTTTTTTCTGTATTCCAGCTCCCACTATCCAAATCTAACTTCCCATCTACTCAGATTACCTACTCTAACTATTCTCACATATTCTCTCTCAAGAGCTATGTATCATGTACAAAAATCCAGGTTAACCTTTCAAAAATTTGTTCTTCTTTTTGTTATTTTTCTACTTAAGAACTGATAGGCATTTCAAACAAGGGGGACAGAACTTTCTACCCCTTCCACATAATTTGGAAAGTCATTCTCTCTCTCTCTCTCTCTTTTTTAAAGATTTTATTTATTTATTCACAAGAGACACACAGAGAGAGAGAGGCAGAGACACAAGCAGAGCTCCATGCAGAGAGCCCAATGTGGGACTCAATCCCGGGACTCCAGGATCATGCCCTGGGCAGAAGGCAGGCTCTAAACTGCTGAGCCACCCAGGGATCCCCATTGGAAAGCCATTCTTAACCTTTGAGCATATCCTGCATGCAAGTGCCTCCTCCCTGGATGATTTCATATTCTGCTCTTATATTTTAAAATTCCTTTAGAATATTCCATTTTAATGTCTTACCATTCACTCAAAATCCAAGGTTAAGACAGAGCAGAAAATAATATCCTCAAAATCAGTTCTGCCTGTTTATGTGTCAATTTTGTCTTCATTTTCTCAATCACCCAGACTGAAACCTTCAAAAATGAACTTTATTCTCCTTCAGTTTATTCTCCATATGCCAAACTAGATCTTGAATCAATTTTTAAACTGTTTTTTAGGGTGAAGCTGCAAACCCAACTTCCAAACTGATCTGCATATATTGTTTTAACTCTGAATCCTACACCTTCTTGCTTTTCATTGTTAGAGAATAGGGGAAAATAGGTTTGTTTAGGTGATTATGGCAAGTCATAATGGTGAACAATGACTTGATGAATTGGAAGATGAAATGACATGATATACATTTGGTGAGAATGGATATTGATAGAAACAGAATTTTGTAAAAAATATTTTGATGGAAACAGGCTGTGTTGACATTTTACATGGGATATGAATGAAGAATGAGGGAAGTTGACAGAATTTTTGAATCTAAATAACAGAAAATGCTTGTACTGTTGAAACACAAATGAGAAGAGACGTGGACTTCAGAAGAGAGATGAATGAAATAAAACAGTGAAAAAAGTGGTGGAAGAGGTAAAATAAGCCCTAAATTTGTAGATACGCAATGATTATTCACTGTTTTTTTTTACAATAAATTATTTCCAAATACATTCCTTCTATTTCCAAACTGAGTTCTTGAGTGCATTCATCTAATTTAAATCTATTTCACAGCAGTGAAGGGTGGGGGAAATCTTGGAAGCATGAGATTTTTTTATGCATTCATAGAAAAATGAATGCTATATTATGGGACAAAATCTATTTTTGGTAGAAAATATTCAGTTTTGATGTTATCTCTTAACCAAATTCTGTGGGAAAAGAAAAAATAAAATTTCAGTTCTTAATTTGGTCATATCTAAAGAAGAATTTATTTCATACTGAAATTTTATTTTTTCAAAGGATTTTACTAGAGAGAGAAAAAGTGAGAAAGAGCTTGAGAGAGAGAGAGAGCATGAGCAGGAGAAGGGTAGAAGGAGAGAAAGAAGCAGACTCCCCACTGAGTAGGGAGCCCAATGCAGGACTCAGTCTCAGGACCCTGGCTGGGATCATGACCTGAGCCAAAGGCAGATGTTTAACTGACTGAGCCACCCAGGCACCCCTGAAATTTTAATTTTAATTAAAAATTTACTTTGAGAAAAATATAGGACTCAAAACTCATAACAACTGAATTATTTTTCTTGGTTATGGCAAAATGTAAACACAAAGACCTGAGGAGTAGAAACTCTGACCTGAAGAGGCTGTTGGGAAAGATCAGTGTTTCCTGATGCAAGGGCTCCAAAGGCATCAATGAGGCCGTTATTCTGGGCTTCATCAGAAGCAAAAAAATGGTTTCCTCCTAAAATGTAAATACATTAAGTAGGTTGCTTTCTAGAAAATACATACATACTATATTTTAGTGATTAATAAGGCAACAGGGTAAACAAAATCATAGTTTCTGAATAAAAATAGAACAAAGTCAGGTATGTATAAAGATTAACAATGAAATATTAATTTAAAACTGCCATAACTAGGAAATATAAGTGGCTCAGAATCAGTTCAGAAAGTCATATTGCAGTATCGTCATATTGTGGTATCCTGACAATAACTGGCCATGTGGTATTGTCATATTGCAGTATTCTGACAATAACTGGCAATGGGGAGGTAGAAAAATGGTAAGCAATAGAGACAAATTCAAAAAAGTGCGACTTTGGAGGGACACTTAGGACAGAAATAAATTTTACAATGGCCATGAGAGTACTTTGAAATGATGGGAGTTTGTGCAACTAAGCATTAAAAAGCAAGTAGTTATTTGGTAGCGTTAGAAGTCAACCCAATACAATAATAAATATTCATAATGTTATAAAGTTTGTTTGTTCTACTATGTTTAGGAAGACACTGAAAACATGTGGTCCATTTTCATTATGTCTCTGTACCTAAGATAGCATCTAGGTATCTAGAATGTAATTCATCTAGAAATTTTGTTATTTAGATTTATTCAGACTGAGCCTCTATTAATCCCAGCTGGCTCCCACCCCCACCCCCAAAGCCTATGCTCTGGTTTCATGGATTTCCCACTATCTCTCCATGTGTCTTGCATTGTCACCCAACATGATTTTCTTTCTCATGACCTGATCATCTCATCTCACCTCTCCTTTCTCCAGAAAAAATGAACACCTTGTTGAAGGCTCAGCTCAGAAGTCACCTCATCGCTCATGCCTTCCTTCTCTAACTCTCTGCAACACTGGGAGACTTAATGACTTAGTCTCTTCTCACATAGTGCTTTATTTCTATATATTTCTCCTGTCATGGAGGGATGTTATATGATTATGCTGTCTGATTAGTAGTTTTGTTTTGTTTGTTTGTTTGTTTGTTTTTGTCTTTCCAGCCAGCTGGACTGGGAGCACCTTGAGAACAGAAATCAGGTCTGGTTTGACCCTGGTTCCAAGGTCCTGCCCCAGGACCTTGCAGAGCAAGAGCTTGAGAGAAATTGTTCAGTTGTCAGCCTTTACACTTATGCACTGATATCAAAGGACTTAATATATAGGTCATATTTCACCTGTTAGGGCACTCATCTCTATGACAGCTTGATCGGCGGATGGTCCCAAAGCAATCAAATGAATGATAGCCCCACTTTGTTTCACTTCGCCAATACAATTCTTTGCAGTGTTATCCTCCCCATCGGTCAGCAGGACAATTTCAGATCCATCTATTTGAGGGTATATTTCTCCAATTACCTACAGATATAATCAGAGCATAATTATCGATGATCCTACATCAAAAGACTTACAGGATATTAGAAAAAATGTGCAGAGAAAATAAAAGTGTGCTGAAAAGAAGAGATAGCATCTGTTTTAAAATCATAGAATCTGCAATCAACAACTTTTAGGAGAACTTAAACATGATTTTATTTTCTGTCTATCTGTCATAGATAATGTTTGCTCAAGTGAAGTTACGTGGATGCAGGCAGGACTGTAGACGATTCTACTTGGGTTAAATGACAATGACCTTTCAGTCTGAGGACTCAGGTCAATCAGGCACCAAAAATATAATTGCAGAATGTGGCATTAAATAATTCTCTGCTTTCTCTGACCAGATATACCTCTAATAAGCCCTCAGTGTATAAAGTATGTTACATACACAGCTAGGTGCATTAAGACTCCACCTTGACATTTTGAAAAAGTTAATGATTCCAAATTAGGGAACTTTTAGTATGCTTATAAAGAAAAGATGGAAAAGTTCTAAGCAGGTCAAGGTTAGGGATCTTGTTATATAACCTCTATTTTACCTCTAATAGTAATGAGCACAAAACTAAGACTATTGATGGTGCTCAGAGAATACACAAATTTTATTTATTGAAATTGAATTCTATTTGTGGCTTGAACCCATTTCTTATAAAGCTAAACAGTTCAAAACTCAGAGTTCTGAATCTAGGTGCCTATAGGAGAAGATAAAAAGAATTTATCTCAGGATGGCAACTATATCTCATCTTCTCTGACAGCTTTAAATAGTAGTGGCTTCTTGGTACACCATTTTGAGAAACTGAGTCCAAGCCAAGAGGAAACAAATGACAGATTATCACACTCATGAACTCAGAGTGGAGGTGTGTATAGATTTGCAGAAGAGGGTTTGGAATTTAGATATTCCTAATAAAACTGGTTGCCAGGGAACAAAGTAACCAGACTCATTTCAATTTTTGCATGTTTTTAGGAAAATAATAACTTTTATATGTTGTAATACATGTGAAATATGCTCTGCCACACATTAAAATCAAACTAAAGGGCAGACTGGGTGGCTCAGCAGTTTAGCGCCTGCCTTCAGCCCAGGGAGTGATCCTGGAGACAGGGATTGAGTCCCACATCAGGCTCCCTGCATGGAGCCTGCTTCTCCCTCTGCCTGTGTCTCTGCCTCTTCCTCTCTCTCTCTCTCTGTGTGTCTCTCATGAATAAATAAATAAAATCTTTTAAAAAAATCAAACTGAAAAACAGAAAATGCTTTTATACATGTATTGCATTTATACAGCATTCCCATTACTCCCCCCACATATATATTGTATATTGTGAATCCTAGTTTTATCCAAATATATATGACTATTATCATTATTATGGCATTTGTGAAATATGTTCACTATATAATAGATATTTTTCTACATACATAAATGTAGTACTTCGTTTAATCTTCATAATAGTCCTATGAAGTAGGCATTCTTGTTTTCCTGTATTTTGGACTGAGAGTCCAAAGAGACTGCAAACTTTGCTTAATATCACATAGTTGGTAAGTGGTAGAGCCAGTACTCTGATGTTAAAATTAATGTTCTGACCAGTATTCCTAACTCTAACAGCCCCGTTACATCTGCTTTAATAAATATCAGTTTTCCCCAGCTAAGTGTCACAGAAACTGAAATGAGGATTGGACCAAAGTGAAATTATACCATATAACTTCCTTCATTGTCTTAAGAGTTGATAAGTTTGCTGCTCGAGCACACTTGTTTATTTAATATTTATTGAGCACTGACTACTGCATGGTACCAAGACAAAGTCCCTGACTTCATTTGGCTTATACTCTAGTTGCATTTTAATAATCATTTGTTCACCCATCAGTTTATTCATCGATTTACTGATCCATTAAAAATATCATTAAATGATTTTTTTCTATGGGCTTAGTGAGTCATGTGCTTCTTAATATTAGTCATTTTAAAATTAGGCAGTAAGTATGTGTGGCAGCATTTAACATAAAAATGTCCTAATCATAAAAAAGAAGAAACTAGGTGAACAGATTAAGAGGTAGAAACTTTAAGTCATTAAATAAATAAATGATGGTGATAAAATGTACTTTTTATCTACAACATAGGGAGTACAGCTACTAATACTGTAATTACTTTGGCAACGGGTAGTAACTAGACTTATCATGGATTTCATAAAATGATAATATAAAAATATCAAATCACTATGAAACAAATAAGGTACTATATGCCAATTATACTTTAATTTTTTAAAAAAAGAACAAGTGACATTTGCAATATGATTTTCACCTGAAATGCTGATTTAATTCCAGCACAGATAGAAGTTCCTCCGTTAGCTGCTGTAGGTAAGCTCTCCAAGAGGTTGTTTCTTTCCTTGCTGCTTATTATTTGGATTAGATTACTTTTAATGTAGGCAGTACTATCAAAGTGCACCATCCCTACCCAGGATCCATTTTCAATGGTCTGCAGTAGGAAATGTTTTGCTGCTTGATTCATTCTATTTAGGCGATTAAAACCCTGAATAGAAAAGATCAAGAAAAACAACCAAGGGGTTTTCAATTGGAAAATAATAGCAGATCACTTAAAATGAGTGAATAAAATTTGTCATTTTTTTACCTATAGTAATTAGTGTTATTAAAGCAATTTTTTCAATTGATAAAATTGAAAAATATAGTTATATGTATTATAGAACATATATGATATAGTAAGGAACATAGGCTTTAACTAGAGCTGATTCTTGGCTGCAAAGCACTCAAATTAGAGGTGAAGGGTAGGGTGGGGGTTGGGATGGAATTGGAGGGTGATGACTCACATCTTAGAGACTGCCTAATAACTCCCAGATCCTCTCTTCAGTTGTGTCAAGGTGAAACCACTCCCCAGATCCCACAGTATCAAACCAGACTATCATGGTTTCCATCTAGAGACTGAAATCTCCCCAGTCACTTGGCATCTTCACAAAAGATGAAACCTACTTAAATTGCAGTCACAATCTGAGAGGCCCAGTACCTACCTCCCCCATTTCCTCTTCTGTTCCTAACCTTTCCACACCACTTCCCTGCCAGTGGATTAATTGGAATTGGTTCTTTGATAACTCAGTAAAACTCACAACCCTCTTTCCTAGATGAATACCCAGAATGTAAGCCTCTTCATTTGTCTTTCCAGTCCTTCATCTGGTGATTTGTGGTACCTCCCTACAGCACACATCCAAATTTCCCTCTGAACTTCCTAGAACCAACTCCTAGTGAAAAACTGCTCTTACATCTCCATCTTTGAGGGCTCTCTCTCTACTACTTTGTTTTACCTCTAAACTTAGCTCTACCTGTATCTTGTCCAAAGGAAGCTATTCGTCTTTTCCCTTCAACACTTCCTAGAATACTTTTATGTATAGGTGTCTAGCATTCTGATGCTCTTTTTGAAACTCAGCTATTGTGGATTATTTCATTCAGCTTGTGTTATCTTTTGTGCTTTTCAGTAACCAACCAGGCCTCTTCTGTTGAAGTAATTTTTTTGCTTGATCTTTAGCATGCTCTGTTCTCCCTCAAATGTGCCATTTTTCTGGATGCCTTATCACATCATGTCTGCTCATTTGTAGTGCGTTTCAACAATTATTTATTGAGTGCTTATACATGATAAACCTTGTTTTAGGCAAAAGGGATGCAAAAATGAATAAGACACTGCTTCAAGTCCTAGAGGAGCTCCCAGTCTAATGGGAGATAAATGTGTAATTTCAATATAATACATAGTAGAAGAGGTTTCATTGTGGAAGATCAGCAGAAGAACCATTAGTCCAGCCTAGAAGCCTGGCCCATCTCCTCTTGGATAAAATGGGTACCTCTACCAAATTTGAAGAATAAGTATGAGTCAACCAGATAATGGAGAAGGGAAAGAAAATTTACCCAACTGTGAACTTTTCAAGGATTTGAATTTCTATTCCTAGAGTCTGGCACAATGCCTTCCATTCATTGGATGATAATAGAAGGAATGAATGGCTGAATCTGTCTATCTTCATTGTAGTGATGCTTTTTGTCTGTGTCTTTGAGGATAAAGAGGTTATTTATATAGATGATGCAAACAAGGTAAAGCCATGTTAACAATTCTCCTGGCTGATTTTGTTCCTTGACTTGGAATGGAGTTCAGAGGCCCTAATCCACTCTCTCCTCATATCTGTAAAGTATTTCTAGTAGATAATAGAGGCAAGGTTAGAAAGCATGTCCATGTTAAAAATCTTTAATTTTGATTTTCTCACTAAGGCTTTACTAAAGGGTCTAAAAGTACCCCTCAATAAACACTCCATTTTCTGGGGTTGGATCTTGGGTTAGGTCTTTCTCATTCTATTGCTACACTTCTTTCATTACAATATTCACTGCCCCTCTTGAGGTCATGATCATAGAAGGTAAAAATATTTATGCCACCATGCATTTTAGAACAAGCAGGTAGTAATCAGAGTATTCTCAGCTATTCAATTACTTCTGTGTTCCTACATCCAGGAAAAATGAGCCCATAAACTTACATTCATGCTTCCAGACTTATCAAGAACTAAGCACACAATTCTTTCTCTGATCTTCAGCAATGAGAAAACAGGTGGAGGGGGTGGTGCCACCAAAGATGTTGTGTTTTTAAAATCCTCAGAATTGCTGATCACCTCCCATGTACTTCTGAAATTGCACAATTTGTTTTGTATACTTGGAGCTTCTCGGTTATGGTTTTCTTTATTACAGAATTCAACAACCTAAAAGGTTAATAAAGTGAAAAAATACTTTTCATATACAATGCATTTAAAATTCAATTACAAATCGGAAAAATAAAAAATATGCTTGACAAATATGTCATTTTTAATGAAATAGGATTCATTGAGGAATCATTTAATAGTAATGTGGGTTTTGAATAATTGTAATAAAGCTAATGCTAATTAAGTGCTTACCATATGCCAGTTAATGTTTAAAGAACTCCATATTAATATGAGTTAATTAGGTATTCTCAGAATACCTTGTGAAGGTACTCTCAGGTAACCTGCACAAATATTTTATAAACATGACCTTTGAATATAAACATGTCTTTTGAATATAAATATATGCTCTGAAATTACAGTTGGCATACTTACAGAATTAATACCTTGCATAAACATTATGGAAGCCTTTTCAGTTTGATCTTTATCAGGAAAGAATTGACAATCTTTTTCATACAGTTTTGTCTTAGAATCAATTCTGCATCCTCTAGTTGTACAACTGTTTCCTTGACACTTATGAACTCTGTTTAATCCAGTAATACCTGTGGAACATCTGAAAATATATAACAATCTTTGAGGCAACTTAACAATTAAAAATTAGAAAATCTTAAGTACTCTTTCTATCAAGGTTTTTAATAATGACCTGCATATGAAGATCTTTATTCTTATTTATGTACTATACAATCCTATTTTTGACAGCAATATTTTAGGATTCCTACAAGAGCAGTTATCTGTTTTTCAGGAAATTGCAGAAAGAAATTTTAAGTGGGATATCTAGTATATGCAATGGCTGAGTTCCCTGTTGTGATTAAAGCTGCTGCTGTCTTGTTAATACCAATGGCTGGAGATTCCCCTCTTCCAAACATCTCTCCTGGAGGCCTTGTGATGATAAAGGCACTGCTGGTATCTGTATAAGGCAACCTGTGAAAACACTCTTGGTACCATCTTAGCTTGAAGTTCTTTGTAGAAATCTTTTCCAAGAAGATATCTCCAAAAGAATGTGATATGGCATAGCTACAAGTGTTTTGGTTTTAAAGAAGCTTTTTAATCCAAAACAAAATGCGGCTTGAAGGAAAGATGGAGATACTGCCTAGGACAGTAGCCTTAACTGGTGGGGACATTTTCGACACATATTTTATTACATGGAATTGACCAAAGGTAGCAGTGATTACAACAAATATGCTGGAATGTGAATGTATCCTATATTTTCCATGTGTTTCCAGTTCAAATTTAAAAAGTAATTACTAGATTTCATTCAGTCATTTAGGGAGTCTCCTAAATTATGTATATGCTTCTATTGCTCCAGAACTCAGTGAACATAATGGTATGTATATTTACAACCATGATGAATGTTCTATAGCAGAGACTAGACATTTAGGGGGAATATGATATAAACAAATGTAATCAATGTCATACTCCTTAAATACATGTGTTGAAACTGGTGGAGCAATTGGGCAGAGGAATGGCTTTCGCTGAAATTAGTATCTTTCAGTTTGTACTTTTTTTCGATAAGTCTGTAGACCTAGCAGGGCATCTAAGATTGATTAAGCTGATGGCATCTAATTTTAAACCAACTACCAACAATAACTTTTCTCTCTTAATCTCAGAACTAAGAGGATTGTCTATAATTAACTATGATATTTGATATTTTTATTTTTTTAATTTTTATTTTATTTATGATAGTCACAGAGAGAGAGAGAGAGAGAGAGAGTGAGAGAGGCAGAGACACAGGCAGAGGGAGAAGCAGGCTCCATGCACCGGGAGCCCGATGTGGGATTCAATCCCGGGTCTCCAGGATCCCGCCCTGGGCCAAAGGCAGGCGCCAAACCGCTGCGCCACCCAGGGATCCCAATATTTGATATTTTTAAATGAACTTTACACATCCCAAGAAATCCTTGTCTGGTCCTTACAAGATTGGTTTCTCATTTAGTGTGCATTTACACTATTTCTTAAACAATTTTTTGTTCTTGTGTAGGATAAATAGTTTTGATTTGGCACATACTATATGAGGTACAAAATATGTACAAAAATATGAGAGAGGTACAAAATATGTCAAATTGGTTATCAAACAGTCTTGAAGTTACGTGTATTTTAAATAGACAGCCAGCTACTTTAAATAGACACATTTTACTAAAAAAAAAAAAAAAACAGAGAGAGAAAATAGAGGAAAAAGAAAAAAACAGAAAAGCACTCTTTTGTGATACAGTATCTATTATCTGCATTGGGATAAAAAAATGATTGGTATTTAAAAGAAATCAAACTAAGGAAAAAATAAGTTACAGCCTAAAATAATTAAAAAAACTTAAATAGTCATGCCTTGTTGCTTCAATTTTTTTTGACTTAGCACTGTAGAAAGGCGCATCTTCATTGTACTCATCAAACACTCCCCAGCGGAGATGAGCCCACTCATGAACAAACAGTCTATCTGTAGGAAAATATTTCAAATATATGATCATAATTCAAGTGACAAAATTGTCCCTCAAATATTTTAAAGAAAAATTTTCAATAAAAAATTATATTTAGTTTTTAAATAACTGCTAACATTTACATTTTTATTTATAAAATGCAGGTTGCATTATATTATATAGTATATCATCTTTTTATTGCACATGTTACATCAACAAAATATTTGTGATGTGTATGCTATGGGCAAAATAGACCGAGCTTTGGGTTTTGGCCTCTTGGGGGGCAAAAGGCTTAGATATTATACTGGTTTTTAGCTCTCCAAAGCTTACTCCTACAAATAAACAGATAGCAATCTGTGCTATTAACATTTCACTAGGATGTAATTAGTTAAAAAATGTCTATAAATGCTCCTAAGGGAGTTGATAATGGAAAAAAATGGAAAAACACTGCCATAGACCATATATAATTTTGGGGTGTGGCCAAATAATGTGATTAATTTATAATACTTAGCACATAGAAGTATAAACTATGTGAAAGCAGGTATTATTAATTATATATTCAGCATATACTAAGTACTAGGAAACACAAAGATGAATAAGATGTAAACCTGGACTAAGAAAAGCTCAAAGAGAGGGAATTAAAAAACTTGGGAGGGTGGAGGATTTAAGGGTAAATGGACGAATAAAGGTAAATACATTGCTTGAAATGCAGGAAGAAGTAACAAGTAGAATTTCTGTTTTAGCAATATTAGGAAAAACTTTGGGGGACATAGAAATGAAGAAAAATATGGACATATATTCTGTTTTTTTTTCAAAGATTTTATTTATTTATGAGAGAGAGAGAGAGAGAGAGAGAGAGAGGCACAGACATAGGCAGAGGGAGAAGCAGGCTCCATGCAGGGAGCCTGATGTGGGACTCGATCCTGGGACTCTAGGATCATGCCCTGGGCTGAAGGCAGTTGCTAAACCGCTGAGCCACCCCGGTATCCCATGAGCCACCGCGGTGTCCCATGAGCCACCCCAGTGTCCCTATTCTGTTCTATAATGTGTGTTTCTCTAACTCAAATTAACTCACGAGATCTAAAAATGGGGGAGAGGGGAGTGTCAGCATTATGTATAAGTCACATTTCTTCTGTAAATCATTACTACTGAAAATGTGTTCATTAGACCAGGAACAGAAGCATCACTTGGTAGCTAACAAGAAATGCAGAATCTTGGACCTACTCTAGACTTCCTGAAGCAGAATCTGCATATTAACAAGATTCCTAAGTTATTCCTCTGTGAATTTGAACTTTAAAAACAGTGGTTTAAAGTTTTTTTAGGCAAATGGAACCAGATTAGTTAAGTGTGAAATTGTACCTTTCAGTATGGGAGGAAAAACCCCTCATAACAGCGACTACAACAGGGATTTGGTGCATGGCAGGTTGCCTTGCCTTCCATGCCCCCTTTAATTTGCTAAGAGAGTAGAGTTTAAGTGCTCTTACCACAAATATAGAATAGAATAGAATAGAATAGAATAGAATAGAATGGAAAGGATAGGTAACTATATGAGGAGATGACACGTTAATTAGCTTGACTGTAGAGCTCTGTTTTCCCAATCAAGACATCTGTTGAGGGACTTAAAAGAATGGTTAGAGATCTTGAGAAAAATAGTAGAAGTTTTATTTTTATTTTAATTTTTCTTTATTTATGATAGTCACACAGAGAGAGAGGGAGAGAGGCAGAGACACAGGCAGAGGGAGAAGCAGGCTCCATGCACCGGGAACCCGACGTGGGATTCGATCCCAGGTCTCCAGGATCGCGCCCTGGGCCAAAGGCAGGCGCCAAACCGCTGCACCACCCAGAGATCCCTAGTAGAAGTTTTAGAACAGCTGCTATGGGGAATGAGTAAGGGAGCCAAGAAGAGGTAAGTTCAAATATTGTTGAGTAGCTTTGAGGCTTCCCGGAGTTTACGTAATGATACCATTAGTTTTATAATTTTCTTTCACAGTCTTGGAAATACATTAACAAGAGCCAAAGGAAACTGGCAGGAAACAGTACAGAGGATTTGGCAATTTGAATGAAACATAAGGATATGAATGGTGAGGGAGTTGAGGTGTTTATACTTATAATTGAAATGACTGATTTTTCTGGGTATATCAGCTAGGCAAGAGACTGTAGCCTAGAAAGGTGCAAATGATTAGAGTTGCCAAGAACAGACATGGTCAGGCTAAAGTTTGAGGGACAGAACATTGGGATGGGATGGGATGATAGAGCTTTCAAGTTGGGGGTGGAGAACAGGTCCAGGTGATGATGAGGACCAGGGCTAGCTGAACATTTGACAGAAAACAAGAGATTTATTATGTGGTTATTGAAGGGGTAATGGGAGAAGGAGATTCTAGGATTTAGGAAGGTTTTCACTGAATGGTAACATGTGAGTTGAGCCTTCCTTTGACAATGGTTTGTATTTTTATATGAAAAACATTATGCTTTAGTTCATTTGAACCAATGATTTTAACTTTTAGATTGAACTAGATGAAATTGTTGTTTCTCTAGGTAAAAATGCCCACTCTTAGACAAGTTCATCTGGTTCAACCAAATAAGTTGAATAATAATATCAGCAACTAACAGCCTATGAGTGTTTTCTCTTGGCCAAGAACCAGCATTCTGGCTCTTTGCAGCTTGCCATACATTTGCCTTCCATAGAGGCAGCTTTGATTGATTAATATCCAGCTGTGGAGAACTGAAAAATTGAAATCTAAAGAGTATGCCTTAAAAAATGTATTGTTGTTCTGTGCTCAAATTTCTGTAGACATTATTCTGACTACAGTTATATGGATTATCTAATGCAGTGTTCACAACAATTCTCCAAGGTAGGAAACTTTCTATTTACTATCTTACAGGAAATAAGACAGAGAAACTAGGTTATTTGTCCAAGGTCACACACAATTGGTAAGTCGGGATTTGAACCTAGAGACTGACTCCAAGGCCTGTACATGTAACCTGGACACAAAGCCTCATGTTAGAATCATTTGCAAAACACATATTTTAACAAAAGTTCCTACCTGATGGTCCGTATTCCTTTTCTTTTTTTCCAAGTACAAAGTCAGGGGTGAAATGAATATATTCTCCTTTTTCTTCACAGGCTGTGAACTGCCTGGTATATGGTTCATCTCTACCTGGGAGGGTAGGTGGTGCAACTAAAACATCGGCCTGAGAATGTTTAAAATATTTTAAAACATCAGAAATAGAAATGATAACATTTAATTTTTAAAAACTCTAAAAACAATGTGCTGCAAAACTGGGGATCACCAGAAAATGTAATTTTTTAAGAGAAGTATTTTGGACTCTTACGTGTTTGTAGCTTTCATGTTTTGGCCTCTTGTATAGTGGGTTTTCCTTCCAGTTGTTAGGAATTAGTATTGATACATTTCTGAAAAAAAATCTTTTTTCTGTGGCTTCAAACAGGTAGATAGAAGCTGTAGTCACCATATCCTATTATTAAAGGAAAAAATATGTGAGGATTTCAAGCAACAGTGGACTAAATGAGCAGGGCTTCATCATAGGTATTTCCCAATTTGAGTGGATAGACAAAGCAAGTTACTAGAGAAAAGGGTCTCTGCCACTCAGTTCCAGCTCTGTGACCTGTACCTATCAGTGCAAAATTATATCTTAATCTTACACATTAAAGTCTTTGAGTTTTCTATGACCCTTCATCAAAGGGCAAATGCTTCTGTTTGCTCTTATGTAAAATGACAAAGGCATAGACTTTATTTATTTTTCCTTTATATATATAGAGAGTGATACCATGCACATGTGAGGTGTGGGGGCAGGGATGGAGGGAGAAGGAGAAATCTTAAGTGAGCTCCATGTCCAGTGTGGAGCCCCACTCAGGGCTCAATCACACCACCCTGAGATCATCACCTGAGCCAAAATTGAGAGTCAGATGCTTACTTGACCCCCACGCCAAGGCACCCCTACAAAGGCTTAGACTTTAGAGTCATCTACTTGATTCCAATATTGGTAGTAGAACCTTCTGGGTAATAGAGCTTGGCCAGTTTAACACTCTGAAGCTCAGGTTCTTCACCTCTTAATTGGGCTAACCTTTCTTTAATAAGGTTAACATAAACATGAAAATGAGTTATATAGTCCTTTACACATAGGCAGTCATAAAACTGGTTGATATCATTACTCTTAATAAGTCCTAATAGAGACAAGCCTTAGGTGATGCAAGCTGAAGAGAACAGCCTGTAGGATGGGACATAGGACAGGTTTTTCATTATACTCCCCAGGAGAAGCAGCTGGATTGGGATCTGGGGGTTGGAGGAATAGATAAATTCATAGGAGATGTAGAGCTTTTTGATCATAGGCAAAGTTTCTGCTCTGCCAACAAGCTGAAAATAGTGTCACTTTATACTGCTCAGTACACTGAATTCAAAGATGCAATGATTAATAAGGGAGATAATCCTTTTCTAGAACTTATTATCTCATGGGGTGGGGGGAAAGATGGTTGAATGCTTCTTAATGATGATCTATTCTACATGAAATAATTGAGGGATCCTGGGTGCTGGATGACAATATCAAACTCTTCATCTTGTTGGCAATTTCCCAGTCAACAGTGTTGTTTCCTTCAGAGTAGGCTCTCCTCCTCCATGATGCTTCCTGATCTGACACGAGCCCACAATAGAATTATTCTTCAGCTATCCCAGGGCTCTCTGTCTTGTTTTCTTGAAGAGAGTCCAGTGTCCTGACTTATACACATTGAAGAGATCAGCAAACTGACTAGGTTCAGAGTTGTGGGATCTGTCAGACATCAGAGTACAGAGAACTAAAGGCCCAAAGAACCGGCTTAGAGTTAGGAAAAAATCTTCAGAGATTTCCCAAAGTAGATTGGGAATTAATTCATCACTGACCTAAAACAGATGAAAGAAACCTATTCCCTAAGGATGCCTTTCCTCATTTTTTATTTTGGGATATTTAGATCTTAGCCAGTTGTCATACTTTGCTTGAAGTGATGGCTATCTCTGTTTCTTTGAGATAAAAAGTATATATGGTGATTTGAATTGTGGTACAGATTAGAAAAGTAAGTTACTATGTAGTTGTTCGGGTTGTGCATTGTATAACTCCAAGGGATTCCATTTACCTTGTAGTATCCTTAGCTCTATGCAACTGCCTTGGGTAGTGGTATATTCTCAGGTCATTGGGGGATTTTACGGACCCTGTGTCAGATGACTGTGATCCCCTAGGGCATACTAGCGTGTCTAATAATGGTTCTCACAGGCTTTCCAAAGATAATTTCTATAATTCTTCTAAATTCCTTCTCAGAATTCCTATAATATGGTAGCTGGATCAAAGATAATTAATATTATTGATATTTCAAAAAATAAGTACTTTCAAACCAAAAAGACACGTGAATAAAAGGCATAAGGAAAGTTGACAATTGACATCTCAGGTCATGAATAGATTCAGCATGAATCTTATTATTGTCAGATAATATCCCAAAAATAAGGTCATGTCCACAAGTTGGTTCACCAGTTACCAAAAATGAGTAATTTTTGTTACCTTATATAAGTTAGAACTCAATCCCAGATTTGTCAGCCTTCAAAGCCCATGTGTTAGATTTCAGCACTAATTGTGCTATTTAATGTAACCTTGGAAAAATTATTTACTTCTCCAAATACCAGTTCGCTCTCTGTGTAATGGTGGATGAAAGAATTTCACAAGGTTGCCTGATAATATAAATGCAAGGACTTTGTAGAGGGCTACAAGAATGTCAAGAAACATTGTGTAATGTAGACATGTCTATCTACTAATAATTGAACTTTTACTTATGGTCTTCAAAAGAGGACGTTTTAATTAATTTTTTGCCCTTACAAATAATTCTTCCAAATACTGGTTTCTGATATTCAGAAAAGTTTGAAACTGATTGATTATTCCTGAACACTAAGAAGCCATCATTCAGAATCAGCTATATTAACAGCTATTCAAGCCTGTGCTCTTCAGGAAAGGAATCTTTATATTTCCCTGGAATTCAAAAATTATCAATAAATGAACACATTGCTATGCTTCAAGAGCTTATTCAGAGTGCGTAATAAATGGCAGCCACAAAATCACCTGCTCACCACCTACGTCAAGCACATAAGCTTTGATGGATAATAACATATGCACAGAAGGCTAAATCAGTGAGCATAAGGACACAGTAGTGGAGAAATTAAATGTAAGGAATTAGTAAATGTTGATGTTAGAGACAGGGAGAGCTAATTTGCATGGCTATAACAACAATCTCTTTATTACATGAAATGTTATAGTCGGAAAAAACTTCAGAAATTAAATTCTTTGGTTCAGTCTTGAAGCCTTTCCCTTCTCCACATGCACTTCTATGTGAACTCATTTATTCTGCACGCCGATGACTCCCCAACTTTTTTCTCCACCCAGATATCCCCCCTTGAATTCAGATTCCTATCTCCATCTATATGGAGAATAGAATATCTCAAATTCAAAATGCTTCAAACTAAGTCCTGATCTCACATCTGCCAATATTTTTTTCCATTTACAGTCTTCACCTTGTCAACTGATGATAATTCCATCCTTCCAGGTGTTCAAGCCAAAACCCTTAAAGTCTTCCTTGACTTCTATTTTTTCCCTCCTCCCCCCTCCCATGCCACATCTAAACCATCAGCAAATTTGTCTATGATACCCTCAGAATGTGTTCAGAATCATACCACTTTAATGATTTCTACCACAAGTACCTGTTCCTGGTCACCATCACTTCTCACCTGCAACAGCTTCCTACCTGAGGTCCCTTCACACTTTTATGTTGCAACAGAGCTATACAGGATGAATGACAAGTAGAAGCCCTTTACAGAATTTCTTCAACGCTGCAGTCAGAGTGATCCTGGAACATGTGTGAAAAAGCACACCCCTCCTCTTGCTTGGAATCCTTCCATGGATTCTCATGGCACTCAGAAGTAAAAGCCCAGGTCTTTCCAGCAGTCTGGACCTGCTATGTCTCCATGTTCAGCTCTCTCCACCCTTTTTCCTGGTCATCACCTACTGCTGGTCACATCAAGCATGCTTGCTGCACTGCTGTTCCCTCCCCCAGGTTTTCAATGGGTTCTTCCCTCACTCATCTCAGGTCTCCACTCAGATGTCACCATCAACACTGAGGCCTTTCCTGGCTGCCCTCCATGAAATGGTAACCCACATTCTTCTCCCCACCAACCCCACCAACACTGCCTATCCCCTTTTGCTCATTTACTTTACTCCATGGCAACCTACTATCTGCTGACCTGCTTTACATGTTTCCATTATCTATGTCATCTAAAAAGAATGTGTACTGCACGAGGGCAAGAAATTTTTTAATTCAGTGTTTTCTCTCCCTGATATGCCATAAGTATTCATTAAATAAGTGTTCAAAGAACAGATGAGTTCAACTAAAGATCAGAGAGGCTCTGTGTCTTATGGTGGAAGTCCCCATTCTTTCTTACCTTTATCTGTTCAATTATTTTTTCATCTTCTGGCACTCGAGGGTCTATAGCAAAGATAATGCCTTCGTAGCCATTGTCATTCAGCCGGACGAGGGATGTATTGGACCCCTGCAGCAGGCATATGACTAAGAGGAAGATAAAACTTAATAATCCCATTGTGCTGTCAGGGCGTTCCTGGGCCCAAAGTTGGTTTGTTCAAAAGGCTCTTTTACTTTGGTTCTCTCTCCGCATATATAGTCCTGAACCTTATCAATGTTGGGATGTTTCCTGTATAAAGGTCAGTGTGATGTAGCAAAATGTTTGACTTCAGTTTACACAATCATTTTATTGTATGTTACTGTAAAAGTGATCTAAAACAAAGACGCCATAAGATCTTTTTTTTTTTTGACATAAGATCTTTTTATAAAAATTGCACATATTCCTCTTGGAATATATTTTCTGTACTTTCTAATTCCAGTTGATTTCCTGCATGTATACATACACTTTGTATTTTCTGTATAGTACAATGTGAAAATTCATAAAATTTTATAGTGAAATGAATAGAAAAAATAATGGTAATGTTGTTATTCAGTTTTACAGGGGGATTTAATAAGTATTTAGGTTATTTAGCAAGAGTATAAATAATGGAAGAGAATGTAAGATTATTAAATGTAAATAACACCAAATTAAGTAAGATGGCCTTGAAACCTAACTTAAAAATTTATTTTATTTTTTTAAAATGTATTTATTTATTTGAGAGAGAGGGAGAGTGAGCACATGAGCAGGGGGAGGCATAGAGGGAGAGGGAGAGAAATCCTCAAGTAGACTCCCTGCTGAGCTCAATCTCAGGACCTGAGCCAAAATCAAGAGTCAGTTGCCCAACCAACTGAGCTACTCAGGCACCCCTTACTTAAAAATTTAAAAACTGTGGCAAATTAGGGAAAATTTGATAGTTATTAGAGTAAATTCTTAAAAAATTCTGTTCAGTAAAGAATGAATAGAATATGTTTTATACAAGTGTATCAAAAGAGTCTTACATATGCTAATTATTATTGAGATAGAGTGAATAATTTTAATAGTTAACATTTATATAGTGTTTATTAGGGCAAAGATTCTCTCACTTAATCTTCACTCTAATTCTCTTAAGGGAAATATGCCTATTTTCTTCTTTTATGCATGGGAAAATTGAGGCACACAGTTTTAGTAACTTGCCAAGATCACACACCTAGTAAATGGCAGAGTCAGAATCTGAACACAACATTCTTGCCCCAAAGCCTGTGGATTTAATTATTCCACAGTAAAGCAATATGGCTTTATAAGGCAAATAATATAAGATTTAAAAAAAGGAAAAGAAAAAAAAAAAAGAAAAAAAAAAAAAGGATAAAGGGGATCAGATTAAGGATTATAGTGATGGATAAAATTATGTCTAATTCTAAAGCATAAGGAACCAGAACTCATCAGAAATCCAAAAAGAATTGGAAATAGAAGACCAGAAAAATACCTTTAAATTAAGAGTTTCAGTAGGAGGATAACTATGTTGCATTCTGAATAAGCAACATCCTTACAAGAGGCATTTTATCACATGTACCCAGACTTTGCCCTCTTAGACAGCATCCTATATCATCCTTCCATTCCCACAGGAATATTATGGGGTAATTTTACATTTATGAAATAAATATGTTGTATAAGATACAGAATGGAGCTGTTATACTGGAAACTCCAGGGAAATGTGATTACTTGGAGGGGATAGGGGCTGGGCATTAAGAAATATATCTGGGGCAGTCTTACCCTGGTTCCCTTGCTGACCTCTCTTCTATTACTCCCTACTTCTTGAATTCTAGCCCGGGGGGGGGGTGGGGCTTCAAACAAACTAAGCATGCACCCATCCCATAGAATTGGTGTTCAGAAAACTGTTTTTGATTGATAGACTGACTGATTTAGTGAATGGTTATCATTTTTTTTTAATTAATTAATTATTTATTTATTTATGATAGTCGCACAGAGAGAGAGAGAGAGAGAGAGAGAGAGAGAGGCAGAAACACAGGCAGAGGGAGAAGCAGGCTCCATGCACCGGGAGCCCGACGTGGGACTCGATCCGGGGTCTCCAGGATCGCGCCCTGAGCCAAAGGCAGGCGCCAAACCACTGCGCCACCCAGGGATCCCCAATGGTTATCATTTTAACCCCAAATAATGACATATTATAATGCCTGAACAGAGGTTTGTTCAAAACCTTTGAAATGTTGGAGAAACGTGAGGGACTCAGATGCTCTTTGGTATTTATGATATCTGAGGAGGTGCTGTTACTACCTTTATAGAATTGGGAAGCTCTTGGTTATAAAGCTGGAAGAGAGGTGCTTCATTTCTCCTAGAGGAATTGGGAAATCTCCCTGTAAGACCTGGGCACATGGAGCTCCATGAAAATAGATTAATATTTTTAGTGAAAGGAAATAAAGGGAAAGGAGAGAAAATGAGTGAAAATATATCAGGTGAGGGTGACAAAACATGAGAGACACCTAATTCTGGGAAACGAACAAGGGGTAGTGGAAAGGGAGGTGGGCGGGGGGTTGGGGTGACTGGGTGATGGGCACTGAGGGGGGCACTTGGCGGGATGAGCACTGGGTGTTATGCTATATGCTGGCAAATTGAACTCCAATAAAAAAATTTTTTTTTTAAAGAAAATAGATTAATATTTTAACAGTCCCCCTCTACTTGTTCTGGTAGCACAGAAAGAAGTGATGCTTTGTGGGTCTTGAAAAAGGACGTCCATGGAATTAGAGACAATTGTATGCTCTTGATTTATTTTCCATCAATATCTCTTGCTGAATTTATAATACTCTTCATAAAAAGGAAAGTGGGGAGCTGCTTTGGTGTCATTTAGCCATCTCTGTTCATTGTTACTCTGCCTCTTACAGATTTTCAGTTGGCTAGTCCAACCATAAGGGCCATGATCTCTATCAGCCCAATCTGAGTAGACATTCTGGGCAGAAGCTGGCTGGTCACTAATCAGAAAGGACTTTGCTAAATGGGTCCAAGTCAAGTCCTACTCAGAGAAACAGGCTCACTTAGGGCACTCAAAGGGGTGGGTTTCAGTTTCCTTATCTATTACTGGCAAAAGAACTTTGAAAAAATGTAGTTGTTAACCAACATATCAAACTGATGATTTCACAGATAGTACTATTAAAATACCAGGGTTTCTTTTTTCTTCTTTCAAGTGAAAAATATATTAAAATTTAAACATATATTTAGAAAATGTAAATATTTATTTAGAATCATTTAAACACATATTAAGAAAATTTTGGAGTGGGTATATGAACGTGACAACAAACCCAAAGTTGGAATGTGCATGATGAAATTAGAAAACCTAGCGTATGGTAGTTCATTTGGAATGATCTCATTCTCTTTATTATTTTTTTTTTTCATTCTTTTAAAATATTGAATATAATTTTATAATACAGATTGTAATTTAAGAGTTCCCTCATTGGTAAACATTTAGAGGTATTTATGTTTCCTTTTTTTAAAAAAGATTTTATTTATTTATTCATGAGAGACAGAGGGAGAGGCAGAGACATAGGCAGAGGGAGAAGCAGGCTCCCTGTGGGGAGCCTGATGTGAGACTCAATCTCAGGACCCCAGGATCACGACCTGAGCCAAAGGCTGATGCTCAACCACTGAGCAACCCAGGTGCCCCCAAGGTATTTATGTTTCCATATGGAGGATTATATAATGTAAGACAAAATTTTCTCCTTACACCTTCACTATCCCCCAGAAATTATACATTTAAAAACTGTTTTTGCTGCTTTTGATGATTTATTATTGGTGGTATTCATTATTTCATTAACTTCTTTTATTATTAGTCATTGCTTTCATTACTTTTAGATTTATAATGTAGTAATTTTTTTAGTCTCTTATATTGATTGTTAGCTAATTTATTTTTATTTTATTGCTGGTTAGGAACAAATACTACTACTATTGTTGTTTAGGAATAAGAACAAGTATAGTGGATACTCTTGGCCATGTCCCACAAGTCTTAACATAACATACTCCAGTCTAGAGAGCCTATTTTATTTCTCTGATGTATTTGACATTTATTATTACATAGTTTTTAATTTTGATTTCTTCTTTAATTATATACAGACTGGGGATATTTGGACCATTTAATGCTGGAATTCTTTTGCTTAAATCCTCCTAATGTCCTTAAACATCATACAGTGATTTCAGATTTGGTGGTATTAATTTTTATTTCACTTTTTATAAGATTTCTAGGTTGGTATAAGTAAGTCATGCTACAAAATTGGTAAAATTTTTTTGTAAACATAGTTATTATGCATTGTTTCTGCATAAACATTTAATATACATTAAAAACCCGTATTCAACTTCAAAACACAGTTTTTGTGACGCTTAGTTTTTAAATCTTAATAGTTGGTAAAATTTGAATAATACTTTACTCCAGTGGGTAACATTTTCTGTTATGCAGTATTAACAGTTTGGTTGTGCATTTAGGATCTCAGGGGAATTTACCTTTACTGTGTTAGTACTTCCCTAAATCCACTTAGTTCCTTCTGTCTCTGACACATATTTTATTGGCTCTGATAAGACAAGGTGGATTCATGTTTAAATGAGTAACACTGTTTCCCAAAAGCTATGAAAGAAACAGATTTGTCTTTTCCCATGTTAAATTTATCAATGAGAGAAGTTCCTTGTATTCCTCACAGGGAGAATGTCAAGTTAAGAAAATGGGATATAGCTTTATGTTCTTTCTTTTTAACATCCCATCCCAGATTTTCCTCTTCTCTGGGAATTTCTCTGAATTATCCAGGGAGAGACAGACTTCTGATTACCATGGGGACAGAGGTCTCTTGATATGAGACTTTTAAATTATGAGTTAATCATGTGCTAAGAGAATAATAACCAGTTTCTTTCCTTATGGGCAGAGGATTTGGCATTACATTAAGGCAGGCATATGGCCTATGACTTCACTTTTGATTTCCTGGATGGTTGATATTTCTTCCTCCTTCTCCTTTGGACCTACCAGTCCACAGTGTTTGTATTATGGTCTAGAATTTTTGTGCTAAACACACAGGGGTCAGGGGCCATTCCTGTCTTCTAGATCCAGATCTGAACATCAGTCTCTTTACCTATGATTAGTGTCCATTTTATGTGAGGTTGTGATTCTCTTTACACCCAGTCAGATAACTTTGCAGGCTGTGCTTTGCAGACTATGTTTTGGGGATGGCAGAGGAAGTATCTAAGCTCTAGATTTGGAGAGAAGCACTAGAAATCCCAACTGTGGCCCTAGGTCAAGTCATATTTATTAGTCCAGCTTCACCGTTGGTATAGTTAATATTTTGGTGACCTGTCTAACTCCTATGTCTATTTCCAAATTAGTTCAAAACTCTGAAAGGGAAATGGCTGTTTTTCGTTTTCATTTATGTCACTTTAAAGCCCACTACATTAAACAGGGAACAATGTGAAGTCACATGTTCTTTTACATTCTTGGGACATGCAACCAGTAAGGGGATCTCATATCATATCACTGCAAAAACCAGATTCTCACATATTTCTTGTATTTAAATTTTCTTTTCCTAACCCAGAAGATGAGATTTCTATAACTGGGGAGAACAAGAAATCTTTTATGGGCAGAATGTAATACAGCCATTCTTTGGAGATATTTCATGTTCAGTTCCAGACCACTGTGCTAAAGTGATATCCCAATACAATCAAATGAATTTTTGGATTTCCCAGTACATATAAAAGTTATTTGTATGCTATATTTCAGTCTGTTAAGTGTGAGTAGCATTACATCTAAAAAAACAATGTACATACCTTAATTTAAAATATTGCTAAAAAATGTTAACCATCATCTGAGCTTTCAGTGAGTCACAGTCTTTTTTGTGGTGGAGGGTCTTGCCTCGATGTTGATGGCTATTGACTGATCAGGGTGGTGATTGCTGAAGGTTTAAGGTGATTGTGTGGCAATTTCTTAAAATAAGACAACAATGAATTTTGCTACATTGATCCACTCTTCCTTTCATGAACAATTTCTCTCTGGCATGCAGTGCTGTTTGATAGCATTTTACCCACAATAAAATGTCTTTCAAAATTGGAGTCAATTCTCTCAAGCTCTGCCACTCTTCTATCAACTAACTTTATATAATATTCTAAATCCTTTGTTGTCATTCAGCAAGCTTCACGGCATGTTCAACAGTAGTTTCCATCTTAAGAAGTCACTTTCGGTGCTCATTCTTAAGAAGCAATGCTTCATCTATGAGACTACAACAGTTTATCACATCTTCAGACTCCACTTCTAGTTCTCTTGCTGTTTCCACCACATCTGCAGTTATTTCTTCCACTGAAGTCTTGAAGCCCTCAAAATCATCCATGAAGGTTGGAATCCACTTCTTCCAAATTCCTGTGAATATTGATATTTTGACCATTTTCCATGAATCACGATTTTTTTTTTTAATAATCTCTACACCCAACATGGGGCTTGAACTCACAATATTGAGATCAAGTGTCAAGGAAAGCAAAGCTCTTTAAAGCTTTCTAATAGAATTCAAATTACAGAGTTCTTAAAACTCCCTAAAGTATATATCCTACATTAGGAAGGACTTTTAAAATAAGACCCAAAATACCATACCCAAAAACCATAGGAGGGAAACTAATTGGAAGGTGTCAAGATTAAAATGCTTCTGTTCATTAAAGGTAGTCACAGTCAAAATATTCTACCAACTGGGTAGAGCCAGCCAGGTGCTCCACAAATGTTCTTAATGGTATCTAGAATGGTGAATCCTTTCCAGAGGTTTTCAATTTACTTTGTCCAGATTCATCATAGGCAGGTATAGCCTTAAGAAATATATTTCTTAAATAATAAGACTTGAAAGTCAAAATTATTTCTCTTTTTTAAAAAGATTTTATTTATTTATTCATAAGAGACAGAGAGAGAGAGGCAGAGACATAGGCAGAGGGAGAAGCAGGCTTCTCGCAGGGAGCCCAACGCGGGACTCAATCCCAGGACCGCAGGATCATTCCCTGAGCTAAAGGCAGACTCTCAACCGTAGAGCCACCTAGGCGTCCCTCAAAATGATTTCTTGATCCATGGACTACAGATGTTGTGTTAGCAGGTGAAAACATTAATTTCATTGTACATCTCCATGGACTTCTTGAGTAACTTCTTCACTGTCTGTCAGTGAGCAGGAATATTTTGAAAGAAACATTTTCTTCTGAGAAGTAGGTCCCAAGAGTGGGCTTAAAACATTCAGTAAACCATGTTGTAAACAGATGTGCCATCATCTGGGCTATCGTTCCATTTATAGAGCACAGGCAAAGTAGATTTGGTATAATTCGTAAGTGCCTTAGGATGTTTGGAATGGCAAATGAGCATTAGCTTCAACTTAAAGTCATTAGCTGCATTAGCCTCTAAACAGCAGAGTCAGCCAGGCATTGACTACTTCTCTAGAGAGGAAAGTCCTTAGGTGGCATCTTCTTCCAATAGAAGACTGTTTCATCTACGTTGAAAATCTGTTGTTTAGCGTAGCTGTCTTTATTAATTATCTTAGCAAGATCTTTTGGATAACTTGCTGCAGCTTCTACATCAGCACTTACTGCCTCACCTTGCACTTTTATGTCAAAGAGCTTCTTTCCTTGAACCTCATGAACCAACCTTTACTAGCTTCCAACTTTTCTCCTGCAGCTTCCTCACCTCTCTGAGCCTTCACAGAATTGAAGAGAGTTAGAGCCTTGCTTTGTCTGGATTAGGCTTTGGTTTAAGGGAGTGTTGTGGCTGATTTGATCTTCTGTCAAGACCACTAACACTTTCTCCATATCAGCAATAAGGCTGTTTTATTTTTTAACATTTAATGTGTCCTCTGGAGTAGCACTTTTAATTTCTTTCAAGAACTTTGCCTTTGCATTCACAGCTTGGCTAACTTAAGCATAAGAGTCCTAGCTTTTGGCCTTAGCTTTTGACACACCCTCTTCACTAAGCTTAATAATTTCTAGCTTTTGATTTAAAATTAGAGACATGTGACTCTTCTTTTCACTTGAGTACAGGCTCTTGTAGGGTTCTTAATTGGACTAACCTAATATTGGTTGTGTCTTAGGGGACAGGGAGGCTTCAGGAGGTGGAGAGAGTTGGAGGGATGGCTAGGACAGTCACTGGGAGCCGAAACACACAAAATATTAATTGAGTTAACCACCTTATTTGGGCACAGTTCATGTTGCTCCAAACAATTACAATTTTAACATCAGAGTTCACTAATCACGAATGATGGTAACAAATATAATAATAATGAAAAGTTCAAAATATTACAAGAATTATCAGAATGTGACACAGAGACATGAAGTCAGCCAATGCTTTTGGAAAAATGGAGATGATAGACTCGTTCAGTGCAGGTTTGCCACAAACCTTCAACTTGTAGAAAACACAATATCTGGAAGTGCAATAAAACAAAGCATGATAACTAAGCTATGACTGTATATACATATCATAGTCTTTAGACTCATTCCTGGAATATTTATGAGATATGCTTTGTAATAAACTCAGAAGATAAGAAAAGTGCTTGCCCTTAAGAAATCTATAATTTAGTGAAGGAGACTGACCTATGAAGATCTAGAATACAAGGTGATAAATCCTGTAATAAAAACATGTGATAGCCAGACGGAAGGAGCAAGGAATTCTGAGTCAGAGCTAAAGGTGGACTTAGGGAATCAATCTGAGTCTTAAAGAATGTATAGGATTTTGATATTTTATTTTATCTTATTATTTTATTTTTACTAGTCTAATTTTTTTATTTTTAAATTTTATTTATTTATTTATTTATTTACTATTATTTTTTACAAAAGAAGAACACATATCAGAATTGTGTTTGCTCTTGCAGTTTGAATAGCAGTACTTCTTTTTCTGATTGACTGATAGAGTAGGCTGGGTCACTGCATCTTTAAGATGACCCCAAATTATTTTACAATTAGAATTTTTGCCTCCAATCAGTGATTGCTTATATTCACAGCTATATTAAAATTTGATTCTAAATTTGAAATTTTAAAGTTTCACATGTTCCTTATCTGGAGAAGACAACCTAGAGATGTTAATAGCAGCACTGGATTAGATGAGTAATTTCTCATGTGTGGATTAAGCCCCTCAGGGGGACTGATGTTTATTGAGATGGGTGTTCAAATTCATTATGTATACATGCATTCCTTTTTCAAGCCACAGATACCAGAAGTCTTATCTTGTGTGGTTGTAATAAGACGAAGTGGTTGAGAATATAAGGTTTTGGAGTTGTGTTACCTGAATACAAACCCCAGCTTTATCATTAAGTAAGTGAGTGAATTTCATTAAGCTACTTAATGCCTTAATAGTGAGGAGGATATTAAACTTACCTCAAAGCATGGTTTTAAGGCTTAAATGAATTAAAAATGTGTACATATGGGACACTTAGAACACTAATTGATGCATGGTAACTACTTGATAAATACCAGTTATCATTATGTATGTGAGTTGGGAAGGCAGATCACTGACATACTTTTGACATTAAAAGAAATTCATTGTGGGTTATTTCTGAAAAACGTGGGGCTTACTAGTCTGCAGCAGATCCTTGCTTATTCAAAGAAGCCTAACTCAGTGGATTCCTCAGGTCCTCTGTTCCTCTTCCTACTCCCTTTCCTACTAGTTTTTTTTTGGGGGGGTGGGGTGGGGGTTGGTCCTTAGTTTATACATTGGTACCTCTAACCTGTATGTATCAATTACGAGTTTTTTCGCCTAATTAATAGTGGTGTCAGAGAGGAAGATCTTCTTGCCCTTCAAAGTCCTCCTAGCTGGAATTACAATTGAACTGAAACAGGTTAACAGGAAAAAATCAAATTTAATTGGTGTATATACGTGGAATCTACACAGACATGAAATTCCAAAGACAATAAAGCAACATGAAGCTTATGTGAGCTAAGGAGAAGGGTATAACTAAGGAGCTGAGGCTACAAAGGGGAGGAAGGCCAGTAGCAGGAAGGTGAAAGGAGATGGTTTGAAAAACAAAGGTCTCCCTATTATGCAGATAAGGTTCTTAGGTAAAGGGGCATCTCTGTTAATACCTCTCTTCCTGGGGTGTTGGTTAAGCATCTGCCTTCAGCTCAGGTCGTGATCTAAGGGTCTTGGCATGAGCCAGAGTTGGCCTCCTACACTCAGTGGAGAACCTGCTTCTCCTCCTTCTCCCTCTATCCCTCCCTCTGCTTGTGTGCAGGTGCTCTCTCTCTCTCTCTCTCTCTCTCTCTCTCTGAAATAAATAAATTCTTTTTTTTTTTTTTTAATAGCTCTCTTCCTGGTGCAGGTTCTCCTCTCCAATAGAAATTTAGGCAGTTGAAGGGGAGGTGGAGAGATTTTCCTACATCTACAGAGTGTTGATTACTTTTAACTCCAAATAATGTTCATGCCAAAGTGGCCTATCTTGGGGCAGCCTGCCCTCACCCCTACAGTTGCTTAACCAAGTATTTATTTATTTCCCTTATAAGACAGTCCAAGGCTGGTACAGTAGCTTAATGATGACATCAAAAACACAGGCAATTTCTACATTTTCTCTCTACCAGCCTCAGATTCATGGCTTTTTACTCATAATTGCAAGCGGCTGCTGCAGAGATAGATCCTGTATCTGTGCTGTAAACAGAGGAATATGGTGGCTTCAACAATGTCTGCTCTTCTGTCAGAAAAGCAAATGCTTTACTAAAAGCCCTAGAGAGTTCAATTTCCACCTAGTTTTTCAGGCCTTCTGATTGTATACATTTTGCTATTAAAATTGTGGGCTATGGGCCACTATATTGGCATCATATAGGAGTTTGTTAGAAATGCAGAATCACAGGCACTATCCCAGACCTACTAACTCAGAATCTGACATTTTAACAAGATTTCCAGGTGATATGTATGCACATTAAATTTTGAGAACTGATTTTTCATCATATTGACCAGAGTTGGCACATTTTTACTTTGTGGGTCTGATTTTGATGCAAATGCATTATTATTAATCACCTCTCTGATAAGGTAAAATAGGCTTATTGTGGCATTCCTGGCACCTACATAATGCTTCATGCTTAACCTGGTTTTTTTGCTAGATTACACTTTGCATTTCTTTGGTAGGCATGGCCTTGTTCTTGGTACAGAGTCAACTTGTACCATTGATGCCTTTGTGTAACTTTCTAAATACTGTAAAACTTGCTTAAATGCTTCTGTTCTTTGTGGTTGATCCTTGCCACCTAAGGTAGAAATGGCTAGGACAGGAGTAGTTTTCTTTTATTAAACTGTTTGCCCAATTAATTACTGGTTGAGCTGCTTGTTTATCTTTTTTCTACATATATGTGCTTCAAAGTAATCAAGTTCAAAGTTACTGAGTTCCTTATTTAGTGAAATATATTGTTTTGTGCATTGGATTTTCCCTCTAGATAGAGTTCAAAATTTTAACCTATTGATATGCACTTTGAGATATTTTATTTGGAAAGTTTTCAAAAAACAGATCGATTTTAATTTTCTTTTAGGCAAAGTGCCTTTTACACTGAAAGTCAATAAAATCTGTTTCCTTTCTTTTTAAAAGTAAATTTCCTTGGGACAGTGATTAAAGCAAATGTATCTGTAACAATAAAGTTATAATGACAACAGCATAATACCAAATGTTTTAAAATTTGCTCCTAGATTTATAAAAATGCAGTTCATAAGTAATATTTTCTTTATTAACATGCCAGTGACTCTCGGATACAGTTGCTTGGAGAGCTGGATGAACAGAATAAAGGTATAAACAAAATAGGATCAAAATGAACTATATCATTAAAGAGAGGACAAACACTAATTTAGGACTGACATGGTAGGAAAAAGCTGTGTATTGACCACAAAGTGTCAGGTATTTCAGCACCTCCATGTCACTATGCAAAAAATGAAGAGAATTTTATCCTGTGGGAAATGTCCCTCATTCATATGATTTCAAGAACATTTTCTTTCAGTTTAAGACTCACGAGTAGTTTGAGATTTAGAAGGGACTTAGAGTGAGCAGGAAAATGCACATTGGTCCAAAAACCCAAGGAATTTCACAATGAGATATCACTTTATTCTCACTGATATAGCTATTACCAAAACACACAGACACGCACACAGATACACACATGCATATATACAGAAAATAACCATCGGCAGGATGGAGAAATTGGAACCCTTCCTTGTGCATTGCCAGTGGAACTGTAAAATGATGCAGCTGCTATGGAAAACACTATGGTGACTCCTCAAAAATTAAGCACAGAATTATCATGTGATCCAGCAATTCCATTACTGGGTATATACCTTACAAAGTTAAAAGTAGGGACTTGAACAGATATTGGTACACTCATATTCACAGCAGCATTATTCACAAAAGCCAAAAGGGGAAGCAACCCAAGTCTCCATCAGTCGATGCATGGATAAACAAAATGTAGGGTATGCATACAATAGAATAATATTAGTCAGTTTTAAAGAGTAAAGAAATTCTGACCCATGCTACAACATGGATGAACCTTGAAAAACTATGCCAAGTGAAATAAACCAGCCACCAAAGGACAAATACTGTATGAGTCCACTTATGAGTCAAAATTATAGAGACAGGAAATAGAATGGTGGTTCCAGGGGCTAGGAGGAGGGGGGTATGGGCAATTATTGTTTAATGGTTATGGAGTTTTAGTTTTGGAAGATGAAAAGGCTGGATGTGGGTGTTAGTGATAGTTGCACAACAATATGAATGTAATTAATGTGGCAGTGCAGTATGTCTGAAGGTAGTTAAAATCATAAATTTTTATGTTATACATATTTTAGTACAATAAAAAATTAGGAACTTAAGAGGGTAAAGGTTTAACATTTTTATTTTATCTCACATATTTAAGTTAGTAAGTTTAGCATTTACCATAGTGTTCTTTCCTTTATTTGGCAATTTAACTGCAATTGGAGTTGCCAATAGTTCAACAAACACAAGTTGAGTCTCTGCTGACTATAAACCAGGTACTGTGCAAGGCCTTAGAAATACAAAAGCAAATGAAGTATAGTCCTAAATCCAAAATGGGTTTCATTGGGCTGTTAGTAGAGCAGGTTTCTTCTGGAGGTGCTAAGAGAAAATCTGTTTAATTTCCTTTTCCAGATTCTAGAGATTACCTGCATTCCTTGGCTCATGTCCTTCATTTTTAAGGCTCAAAATATAGAGTCTCAAGTTTCTTTCTCTGTGTGTGTGTCTGTTTCCATCATCACATCATCTTCTCTGCCTCTCCCACTGCCCTATTTCCCTTATAAGAACTCCTGTGATTACATTGGGCCCCTTGGAAATCCAGGATAATCTCCCCATTTTGAGATCCTTAATTTAGTTACAACTGCAGAGTCCCTGTGCCATGTAAGGTAACACATTCACAACTGTGGGGACATGGACATCTTTGGGAGGCCGTTATTTTGTCTTCCACATTTACTTTTCTTTGTAGAATTCAAGTTCATTTTGAGTTTATTCACCTTTAGTATTTAGATGCCTCTCCTATCTGTCATGATGGCTGCTTATCTAGCTCTACAAACTTGAACTAGTCCTTGTCCCACTTCCAGTAACATCATTAAATCTTTCTTGACTTCCTAGACCAAAGATATCTCTCTCCTCTGAACTCCTGTAATGCTGCTGTCTTGTTCATTTGCACTAATAATTCACTAGTGTAAACTCTCCATTCTAACAAATAGAAATTTTCCTCAAATAGGCTTAAAGAATTAAGTAGAAGTTATTGACTCAAGAATCCAAAAAAGGATTGGACAAGGAGTTATGGAATGGTCAAGGTGCAGCTAGTTTTTAGGAGCAGTCAAAATCACGAACTAATAGATTATCTCTTCTTTGTTGTAACTTCTCTCAGTCACTTCCATTGTCTCCTATGAAGGCTGACTTTGTCCATATGACAAGAAACTAATATATATACTAATATATGATATAACACTATATGTTAATTAACTGGAATTAAAAGAAAAACAAAAATTAAAAAAGACTTGTGAAAAAGAAATATAATGCTTCAACTGCATGTTTAAGAACATATTGTTTGCTCTAGAAGATGTTTTTGTTCTTCGGTCTAAAGGGAAATACAAAATATTGTTTTTGTTTTTTTTTTTTAAGATTTTATTTATTTATTTGAGAGAGAGAGAGAGAGAACACAAGCAGGTGGGGGAGGGCCAGAGGAAGAAGCAGACACCCAGCTGAGTGGGTAGCCTGACTTGGGGCTCAATCCCAGGACCCTGGGATCATGACCTGAGCTGAAGGCACTTAACCAAATGAGCCACCCAGGTGCCCCCAAAATACTGGTCTTAACTAACTTAATTCCTTAGCTATTAGCAAAAGTCTTTAACTCCAATTTCACAAAGAAAATAGAAGCTATTAGACATGAATTCCCCCAAATGCTTACCTTTACATCTACAAATATACCTTTATCTGGACTGTCCCTTTGTTCATGCCCCAGAAAACACTAGTAATTACCTTTTAATCTCCATGTACCTGTGCTCTTTGTCCTCCAATCTCACTCAGGACCTTAACAAAGCATCATTTCCCCCTCTTTTCTCTTTCTCCTTTTCTGCTGGCTTTCTGCTTATCTCTGCTCCATCTCAACAGCATTTGAAAGTGATACAAACCTTTCTCATCTTAAAAAAAAGGAACTCAGTAATGTGGGTATATTGTTTTATACAGTGAGTGAGTTGGGTATTTAATCTTACTTGACCTCTCTGTAATATTTGATATTGTTGACCATTCCATCTTTTTTGAAACTACCTCCTTTCTTGGTTTACATGATATATTCCTGATTATATTGGCCAATCTCTGGCTATTCCTTTTCAGTCTAGTTCACAATGCCTTTTTTTCTTTCTTTTTTTTTTTTAAGATTTTATTTATTTGAGAGAGTGAGAAAGAGAGCATGAGAGAGAGCACGTGAGCAGAGGGGAGGGATACAGGGAAAGGGAGAAGCAGACTCTTTGCTAAGCAGGGAGCCTGATACAAGAACTTGATCCCAAAAAAAAAACAAAACAAAAAAAAAAACAAAAAAAATACAAAACAAAAAAAAAAAAAAAGAACTTGATCCCAGGGAGGAGGGGGCAAGATGGCGGAAGAGTAGGGGTCCCCAACTCACCTGGTCCCACAAACTTACCCAGATAACTTTCAAAACATTCTGAACACCTATGAATTTGACCTGAGATTTAAAGAGAGAACAGCTTCTCCCTCCTCCTGTGTCTCTGCCTCTCTCTTTCTCTCTCTACATCTATCACGAATAAATAAATAAATCTTTAAAAATAATAATAATAAAGAGAGAGCAGCTGGAATGATACAGAAATAAAAGTTTTCACTTCTAACAAGTTAGGAAGGTGGAAAAAAATAAATAAAAAAGAATAAAGTGGGGGAGGGGCACGGCGAGGAGCCGGGTGAAAACAGAGCAGCAAGAGCCTCCAGAACAGGAAAGCCCAGCCCTGGAGAAATGGGAACTTTAAAAATCTGCACTGTAGTTTTCCCCAGTGCTTAGCAGGGAAATTGGGCAAAGTCCCAGGAGGGGCAATGAAGCCTCAAGATTCCCTGAGTCACTATAAGAGGAGGGGTGCCCAGGGAAAAACTCACCTCAAACCAGGGTCTGATATCGGTAAGGGGATGGAGTGCTGCAGGTCTCTGGGGCATTTGGGAAAAACCAGTCAGGTGGGCTGGCTCCAGAAGGAGGTGGCCTTCAGGAGAGGCGGCCCGGAGCGTGGGTCCAGTAGCACAGGGCCCTGGATCCCATGGCACCCAAGCAGACAAAGCTGGCAATCCTGTGTTCCCTCTGGGATGGACAAAAGCAGGGAGTGCACAGAACAGCAAGAACTCTTCTGCTGGGCACCCCCAAGCTATGCAGATCAGTGCACCTGTGCAGGCCCAGGGAGCATCTAGGCCAGTGCGGACTGGGAGACTGCATTAAGTTACTAGAGTGGAGCTAGACCCCACCACTGGAAATCTGGCTGCCCCCATTGTTGTTTTTCCTTTTTGTTTCACTGTGTGCCTGGGAGAGGTGGGGCCACCAGGGAACAGAGGCCTCACAGGATAAACAGCTCCCACTGAGCCCGTCACCTGGCAGGGTGTAGGACATCTCCCACTCAGGCACACACACCTGAGAATCACCATAACAGACCCCTCCCCCAGAAGACCAGCTGAAAGAACAGGGGAAGACCAAGTTTATTGACCAAGCAGTGCTGGAAAGCTCCAGGACTGAGGGAAAATAGTATATAGAACTAGAGGGTCCCTTATTTTTTTCTTTTCCCATTACAACTCTTTTTATATCAGACTAAAAATTTCTAATTTTTTTTCTCTTTTCCCACCTTAACTATAATATCTTACCAGTTCTTCATTTTTAAGTTTTTTTCCTCTTTGACTTTTATATTTCTACAATTACATGTCTTAGATATATTTTCCACTTCTGGATTCCCTTCAACATATTCAATTTAATTTTGGTAGATATATGAGATATGGGTTTTTGTTTTGTGTTTTTTGTTTTTTCTGCCTCATTTTGTTTTACAATAGTGGAAGTTAATACCTTCTAAAACACAACTAACATACACCCAGAACCAAGTGGAATACCGTGCTGGTTCATTCTATGAGACTATATTCTCTCTTCCTTTCGATTCTGGCCCCCTCTTTTATCTTGTTTATGTTTTGGTGGTCAGTGTTGGGGCTTTCTATATGTATTGCTGGTTTATATAAATTTGGGATTGAGTATCTTCTAATATACAGAACAAAATACACTCAGAACCAAGAGGATCACCCTTTAGAACCTCTCAGGTAGACTACATTCTCTCTCCACTACCACTTCTTCACCACCACCATGCTCCAGCCCCCTCCTTTTTTTTCTTCTCTCTTTTTTCTCTTTTCTTTACTTCTTTTTTCTTTTTTCTTCTTTGTGGTTTTTGGCCTTTTATTTTTTACTACTTTGTTTTAAAATTTGTGTTTCACTTTAGTGGTCCTTTTGTTTTATCTTGTTCTGATCTTCTTTTTCATTTTCTGGTCTCTGACCTCTTTGAAATCATCTGGGTATATTTTACTTAGGTTGTGGTTGATATTTTTGACTCAGCCTGCTCAGACAGCCACTCTGCACTGTACAAAGGAAGAATTCACCACAAAAGAAAGAACTGGAAACAGTACTCTGCCACAAAGTTACATAATATGGATTTCAATATGATGTCAGAAAGTCAATTCAGAAGCACAATTATAAAGCTACTGGTGACTCTGGAAAAAAATAGCATAAAGGACTCTAGAGATTTTGTTACTGCAGAACTGAGATCTAATCAGGCCGAAATAAAAAAATAGATTAAATGAGATGCAATCCAAATTGGATGTCCTAACTGCTAAGGTTAATGAAGTGGAAGAGAGAGTGAGTGACATAGAAGACAAGTTGATGGTAAGGAAGGAAGTGGAGGAAAAAAGAGAAAAACAATAAAGAGACCCTGGGGAAAGGTTTAGGGAAATAAATGATAGCCTGAGAAAGAAGAATTTACATATAATTGGGGATCCAGAAAAGGCTGAGAGGGAAAGAGGACCACAAAGTATATTTGAACAAATCATAGCTGAGAACTTCCCTAATTTGGGGAAGGAAGCAGGCATTAGAACTAAGAGATAGAGAGGACCCCCCCAAAAATTTTCAATAAAAACCATTCCAACACCTGAACATTTAGTAGTGAAACTTGCAAATTCCAAAGATAAAGAGAAAATCCTTAAAGCAGTGCAAGACAAGAGATTCTTAACTTATATGGGAAGAAATATCAGATTAACAGCAGACCTCTCCACAGAGACCTGGCAGGCCAGAAAGGGCTGGCAGGATATATTTAGAGTACTAAATGAGAAGAACATGCAGCCAAGAATATTTTATCCAGTAAAGCTGTCACTTAGAATAGAAAGAGAAGTAAAGAGCTTCCAATATAGGCAGAAACTGAAAGAATATGTGACCATCAAACCAGCTCTGCAAGAAATATTAAGGGGGACCCTGTAAAAGAAGGAGGAAGCCCAAAGAAACTATCCACAAAACAGGGACTGAATAGGTATTATGATCACTAAGTTCAAATCTTTCACTAATTACTCTGAATGTGAATAGGCTAAATGATCCCATCAAAAGACACAGGATATTGGACTGGATAAAAAAGCAAGACCCATCTATATGCTGTCCACAAGGATTCATTTTAGACCTAAGAACACGTCCAGCCTGAAAATGAAAGGGTGGAGAACAATTTACCATTCAAATGGTCCACAAAGAAAGCTGAGGTAGCAATCCTCATATCCGATAAATTAAAGTTTATCCCAAAAACTGTAGCACGAGATGAAGAGGGACACTATATTGTACTTAAAGGGTGTAGCCAACAAGAAGACCTAACAATCATGAATAATTATGCCGCTAATGTGGGAGCTGCAAAGTATATCAATCAATTAATAACCAAAGTAAAGAGACACTTAGATAATAATACACTAATAGTAGACTTCAACACTTCACTTCCTGCAAATGACAGATATTCTAAGCATAACATCACCAAAGAAACAAGGGTCTTAAATGATACCCTGGACCAGATGGATTTCACAGATATATACAGAACTTTCCATCTGAACACAACTAAGTACACATTCTTCTCATGTGCATGTGGAATTTTCTCCAGAATAGACCACATACTGGGTCACAAATCAGGTCTCCACTGATACCAAAAGATTGGGATTGTCCACTGCATACCACAATGTTTTGAAACTAGAACTCAATCACAAGAAGAAGATTGGAAGAAACTCAAACACATGGAGGTTAAAGGGCATCCTACTAAAAGATGAGTGGGTCAACCAGGAAATTAGAGAAGAGCTAAAAAGATTCATGGAAACTAATGAAAATGAAGATACAACTGTTTGAAATCTTTGGGATACAGCAAAAGCAGTCCTAAGAGGGAAATACATCGCAATACAAGCCTCCCTCAAAAAATTGGAAAAAACCTCAAATACACAAGCTAACCTTGCACCTAAAGGAATTGGAGAAAGAACAGCAAGTAAAACATACACCAACAAGAGAACTAATAAAGATTCGAGCAGAACTCAATGAAACAGAGACCAGAAGAACTGTAGAACAGATCAACAAAACCATAAGTTGGCTCTTTGAAAGAATTAATGAAATAGATAAACCCCTAGCCAGCCTTATTAAAAAAGAAAAGACTCAAATTAATAAAATCACAAATGAAAGAGGAGAGATCACAACCAATACCAAGGAATAAAAACAATTTTAAAAACATATAATGAACACCTATATGCCAACAAATCAGGCAATCTAGAAGAAATGGATTTATGGCATTTCTGTAAAACCACAAATTATTAAAACCGGGGGATCTCTGGGTGGCTCAGCGGTTTAGCACCTACCTTCAGCCCAGGGTGTGATCCTGGAGTCCCGGGATCAAGTCCCACATCGGGCTGCCTGCATGGAGCCTGCTTCTCCCTCTGCCTGCGACTCTGCCTCTCTCTCTCTCTCTCAATCTCTGTGTGTGTGTGTGTGTGTGTGTGTGTGTCTCATGAATAAATAAATAAAATCTTTAAAAAAATTATTAAAACTGGAACAGGAAGAAATAGAAAACTTGAACAGACCAATAACCAGTGAGGAAATTGAAGCAGTCATCAAAAACATCCCAAGACACAAAAGTCCAGGGCCAGATGGCTTCCCAGGGGAATTCTATCAAATGTTTAAAGAAGAAACAATACCTATTCTACTAAAGCTGTTCCAAAAGATAGAAGAGGACAGAATACTTCCAAACTCGTTTTATGAGGCCAGCATCACCTTAATTCCAAAACCAAAGACCCCACCAAAAAGGAGAATAAGAACCATATGATCCTCTCAGTAAGCAGAGGGGGAAGCAGGCTCCCTGAAGGGAGCCTGATGTGGGACTTGACCCCAGGACCCTGGGATCACAACCTGAGCTAAAGGCAGACGCTCAACCACTGAGCCACCCAGGCATCCCTATGATCCTCTCAATCAATAGATGCAGAGAAAGCATTTGACAAAATACAGCATCCATTCCTGATCAAAACTCTTCAGAATGTAGGGATGGAGGGAACATCCCTCAATATCTTAAAAGCCATCTATGAAAAGCCCACAGCAAATATCATTCTCAATGGGGAAAAACTGAGAGCCTTTCCCTAAGATCAGAAACATGACAGGAATGTCCACTCTCACCACTGCTATTCAACATAGTACTAGAACTCCTAGCCTCAGCAATCAGACAACAAAAATAAATAAAAGGCATTAAAATTGTCAAAGAAGAAAGTCAAACTATCCCTCTTCACAGATGACATGATACTGTACATAGAAAACCCAAAAGACTCCACCCCAAGATTGCTAGAACTCATACAGCAATTCAGTAATGTGGCAGGATATAAAATCAATGCCCAGAAATCAGTGGCATTTCAATACACTAACAGTGAGACTGAAGAAAAAGAAATTAAGGAATCAACCTCATTTACAATTGCAGCCCAAACCATAAGATACCTATGAATAAACCTAATCAAAGATGTAAAGGATCTATACCCTAAAAACTACAGAACACATATGAAAGAAATCGAAGAAGACACAAAGAGATGGAAAAACAGTCCATGCCCAGGGATTGGAAGAATAAATATTGTGAAAATGTTTATGCTACCCAGGGCAATTTATATGTTCAATACAATCCCTATCAAAATACCATGGACTTTCTTCAGAGAGTTGGAACAAATAATCTTAAAATTTGTATGGAATCAGGAAAGACCTCGAATAGCCAGGGGAATATTGAAAAAGAAAACCAATGCCAGGGGCATCACAATGCCGGATTTCAAGTTGTATTACAAAGCTGTGATCATCAAGACAGCGTGGTACTAGCCCAAAAACAGACACATAAACCAATAGAACAGAATAGAGAACCCAGAAATGGGCCCTCAACTCTACGATCAACTAATATTTGATAAAGTAGTAAAGACTATCCACTGGAAAAAGGACAGTCTCTTCAATAAATGGTGTTGGGAATATTGGATAGCCACGTGCAGAAAAATGAAACTAGACCATCTTTTACACCATACACAAAGATAAATTCAGAATGAATGAAAGATCTAAATGTGAGACAAAAATCCATCAAAATCCTAGAGGAGAACACAGGCAACACCCTTTCTGAACGTGGCCACAGTAACTTCTTGCAAGATTCACCTATGAAGGCAAAGGAAACAGAAGCAAAAATGAACTATTGGGACTTAATCAGGATAAAAAGCTTCTGCCCAGCAAAAGAAACAGTCAACAAAACTAAAAGACAACCAACAGAATGGGAAAAGATACTTGCAAATTATATATCAGATAAAGGGCTATATCCAAGATCTATAAAGAACTTATTAAACTCAACACCCAAGAAACAAAAATCCAATCATGAAATAGGCAGAAGACATGAACGGAAATTTCACCAAAGAAGACATACATATGGCCAACAAACACATGATAAACTGTTCTGCATCACTGGCCATTAGGGAAATACAAATCAAAGCCACAATGAGATCTCACCTCACACCAGTGAGAATGGTGAAAATTAACAAGACAGGAAACCACAAATGCTGGAGAGGATGTGGAGAAAGGGGAACCCTCTTGCACTGTTGGTCGGAATGTGAACTGGTACAGCCACTCTGGAAAACTGTGTGGAGGTTCCTCAAAGAGTTAAAAATAGAGCTACCCTATGACCCAGCAATTGCACTACTGGGTATTTACCCCAAAAATACAGATGTAGTGAAATGCTGGGACACCTGCACCCCAATGTTTATAGCAGCAATGTCTATAATAGCCAAATTGTGGAAGGAGCCTCCATGTCCTTCGAAAGATGAATGGATAAAGAAGCTGTGGTCTATGTATACAATGGAATATTACTCAGCCATTAGAAAGGACGAATACAAAAAAAAAAAAAGGACGAATACCCATTATTTGCTTTGATGTGGATGGAACTGGAAGGTATTATGCTGAGTGAAGTAAGTCAATCGGAGAAGGACAAACATCATATAGTTTCACTCATACGGGGAATATAAGAAATGGTGAAAGGGATTATAAGGAAGGAAAATGAGTGAGAAAAATTAGAGAGGGAGACAAACCATGAGAGACTCCTAACTCTGAGAAATGAACAAAGGGTTGTGGAAGGGGAGGTGAACAGGGGAATAGGATAACTGGGTGATGGGCACTGAGGGGGCCACTTGATGGGATGAGCACTGGGTGTTATATGTTGGCCAATCGAATTTCAATTAAAAAAAAAAAAGACTTGATCCCAGGACCCCGGGATCATGACCTGAGGCAGATGCTTAACCGACTGAGCCAGTCAGGTGCTCCACAATGCCTTTTTCATTATCCCCTCTTCCCACTTAAGTGCTGGCTTTTTTTTTTTCATTTAAGTTTTATTTGCCAACATATAGTATAACACCCAGTGCTCATCCCATCAAGTGCCCTTCTCAGTGTTGGCTTTTTTCAGGAGTTCATTCTTGGTTCTCTTCTTTTCTCCCTTTCTATGTTCCAGCAGGTGATCTCACATGGCTTCAGTTATCCTTTGTACTCTGATAATAACCAACTACACATCTAGCTCAGACTTGTCAACAGAAATCCTAAGTGCAAGAAGCAATGGAATACTATTTTCAAAATACTAAAAGAAAAAAAATTGTCTAATATTTTAAATTATAACTTAAATATTAGAGTGAAATAAAAATAGTGTCAGAAATACTAGGTCTTTGGGCATCTGGGTGGCTCAGCTCTCTCTCTCTCATGCTCTTTCTCAAGTATATAAATACAGTCTTTAAGAAAAAAGAAATACTAGGCCTTTGATTACCTAATACACCCTCTAAAAACACTCTTGGAGGAAATTCTCCCGCAAGAAGCAAAATCAATAAAGATGAATCAATAAAATATGGGTGATGAGAATGAAGAAGAGCACTCATTGTGATGAGCATTGAGTGTTGTCTGTAAGTGATGAATCACTAAATTCTACTCCTGAAATCAATATTACATTTTATTTTATCTAGAATTTAAATAAAAATTTAAAGCATTAAAAAATAAGATACAGGAACTAAATGCTAGTAAATAATCTAGTAAAATTTCTTGCTTAAATAAGCAATGAATAACAACAGTGTATCAATTTATAATTTAAACTCTGGAAAATATCAACATGAGGGAAGTTGGTGTTGGAATACAGAGAGAGGTAAGGACCGACTAAGGCATTTCTGTTGGAAGAGGGGAAAGTGTGATAGAGTTATTATCTATAGCTTATCAAGCTTTTCAGTTCTATTACTATAGGAAATGAATACATGAATAATAAATCTAAGAATAAGTCTTAATAAGTAGATATAACCACCAGAAGGCTAAAAGTATAATGTATGATTTTCAAACCGCATAGTAGAATTCAGTCTATGTAATGGAAGATAAGAAGGGGAACAGAAGAAACAAAAAGGAAATACACGAAGTAGAAAATATAAAAGAAGATGGCAGAAATAATTTTTAACAAATAAACCATTAAATTCACTTTTAGTAAGACAGGGACTCTCAGCTTAGATTTTGAAAAGATGCAGTAATATGCTATCCACAGAGACACACTTTAAACGATAATGTGTAAAGAAAATGTATTAAAGGTATTTGTAACCGGTAATGAAAAAGACAATCAGTTGACCCTGAAAGATTTTATTTTGCCTCTTTATAATTTTGTATAGTGACTCACCAGCTCAGATTGAAATCTCTGTCCTCACAGAACTCCTGCCTCTATCCTAATTCCTCTCAATATAGTCTACAGCACAGTCTTTCTAAATAAAACATGATCTTGTCCTGCTGCAGCTATTTTATTATCATTTCCCTGTTGCTTACAAGAAAAGATGTAGGATCTTTGTCATTTTGTTTAAGGCCTTCCTTGATTTGTAGCCTAGTTACTTCCTCGTTGTACTTTCAACCTCTTGCCCTCTCTTCTTTCTCCTTTGGGCACACAGAAACATTTATATTTACCTACAGGGAACACTCTAATTTTTATGCCTTTGCCTATTTGGCTCTTTCTGACTGGAATTTCCTTCTCTTTCTATTTGTCCTTCAAGACTTAGATGAGGTGCCACCTCTTCTGTGATACTTTCTCCTTTAGCTCCTGTAATTAATCACATCATATCACATCACATTAAAGTACTTTGTCCCTTAGTAAACTGTAAATCAGTGGGAGAGCAGGGACCATGTGACCCCAGCCTCCAGCATGATACCTGTTATACATTATAAATTGTGCTCAATGAATCCAAGCCAGCAAGTATGTTCCAGGTGCTAGATGGTACTAGACTCAGACCAGTAGGTAAGAATCAAAAATTAGGAAATATGTTCTGTGTGTAAAAGTTACAACGAATGTTTTTTTTTTTCTTAACTCAAAAAAGAGGATTGAGATAAATTATTTTCTGAAATATTAACTGTATGAGTGTTTCAAGCATACTCTTTGGTTGCATGGGACAGAAAACCAACTCAAATAAATTAGTCACATATATTTATATATGAAACAATATTAGGCATATTTCACATAGCATTGCAAAGGTGAGGTTGCCCCTATAGCTCAGGCTGGGTGGGAACTGGGGAAACTAGGGATACGAATGTAGCCAGGTTTTTGCCCATCTCTTGGTCTATTGGCCTCACCATCCCATAGTAACTTCCCCCTTTCAGTGGGAAAAATGGACAGAGATTAGTCCTGAGCCTCACCATGCATAGCTTTGACCATTTTTCTAATTACAGTTCAAAAAATCCTGGAGAAGAGCTCTGATAAGCTTGTTCTGAGTCAAGTGCTTACGCTGGGTGAATCAACAATAACAAAGAGGGCAGTGTCAGACAGCAAAGATATGAGAAGGGTGGGGCAGTCTCGGTCCTTGCCTCTCAAATTAAGGTCCTCTGGTATCATCTGAGGGTTGTTAGAAATGAGGGATCCCTGGGTGGCGCAGCGGTTTAGCGCCTGCCTTTGGCCCAGGGCGTGATCCCGGAGACCTGGGATCGAATCCCACGTCAGGCTCCCGGTGCATGGAGCCTGCTTCTCCCTCTGCCTGTGTCTCTGCCCCTCTCTCTCTCTGTGACTATAATACATAAAAAAAAAAAAAAAGGAAGGAATATAATTACAAGAAATTTTTTAAAAAGTTAAAAAAATGAAGGTTGTTAGAAATGAAAAATCTTGGGCCTTGAACCAGCTGAACCATAATCTGCATTTTAGCTAGTTCCCTGAGTGATTAGTCAAATTTGAGAAGCACAGGACACATTAACTAGGAACAACTGTTCTCTCTTTCTTCTGAAGCTGAGAAAATTACCCCTCGTTTTAAATGATCAGAGATGTCTCAAGGAGATGTCAGCAAGATCATCCTAAGTATTTGCACATAAAATACAGTATTTTGAAAAGTTTTGGAATTTTCTTTAGGAGCAAATTTTACAGAGAAATATTATTCACTGTTTTTTCTCTGGGATAGTTTATCACATATGTTAAGAGATAGACATTTCAACATCCTTTTACTGTCCCATTATTTTTATAGCAAACTTATCTACTCTTATAGCCCAAAGACTATTTATGGGCTACTGGAAATCCCCATTTCTAAAATAGTGACCTGTTTTCTCCTTGGGCTCCACTCTTATTATGTTTTCCCCGATGGTCCTGATGAAACAGTTTGGACATTGATCATGATAACCCCAAGAGTGGTCCTGTGGTGGTATCAATACATTTTCTGGGCTTGTATAAGAGTGACCTGTGTCAACCAGTCAACAAACGTGAGACTCTGGGTCCTCAGTACTCAGGGCTGTATCTAGTGATTTAGAAGCTCCTTCTGGAAGGAATAAAAGGAAAGAATTCATTTGTACATCAAGCTAATAACATGTTGTTAAATATATAAATCTTCTAATGCATTCCAGATGAGGTCTAAAAAATGCTTTTTGTACAAAGAATTTGTTCTTTGGGTGGAGCGAGAAGCATTTCTAGGAATCAACCATTCTCTTTATTTTCTCTGCATATCAGGGCTTCTTAAAAAATCAGATTGTTTCTTAGATACTCAAATAGGCATCAATTACAAGCCCCCAGATGATTAAGGACAATTCCAGAGGAACAGTGACTTTTTACATAGAGTTGTTTATGTCACTTATTGTCAATGAATTCAATCAAAATATGATAGATTTTTTCTATTAGAACTATTTTTTAAATTATTTAAATCATTTTAGATGATGATTTTTCTTTTCAAGAGGGGAAATGCTAAGGATGTAAAACCATTTTCAAGATTCTGACTCAAAGATGCATTAGACTTTCCAACCAGCTAGCCCACAGTGATAAGGATTTAGCAAGATACTAGGTCTCTTGATTTAAGAATTATACCTATTATTATTATTATTTTTTTTTTTTGAGAGAGAGAGAGAGAGAGAGAGAGAGAGAGAGAGAACCTGAGTTGGCCGGGAGAGGCAGAAGTGGAAGAGACTCTTAAGCAAGCTCTGCACCCAGCATGAAGCCCCACATGGGGCTTGATCTCATTACCCTGAAATCATGACCTGAGCCCAACCCAAGAATCCAATGCTTAACTGACTGAGCCCCCCAGGTGTCCCAAGAATCATATCTATTAAGGTAATTTTATTTAATGTTTATGGCATAACAGGAGAGCTAATTAGGCTAATTAGTTTTAAATGCAAACTTTTGAGGGGATTTATTTATATACAAAGACAAATGGGGAACTGGCAGTGTTTTTGGATAACAAAATATGCTTCTGCACTGTGGCAAATGAGCAATTTTGTATCTGCTTTCCCTAGTTATTCTGCCCTGTACAAATGGCCATACAACTACCAAATGCTCTGTGCCACTTTAGGGACACAGTGTTCAAACCTATGCAAGGGCAGCCAATTCCGTTGGATGCATCCCAAATGATACTGTTTTTATTATCTGTGTGCCACTGAATATGATTTATAGGACATTTCATAGAGGGTAAGAAGTGAAAGAAAAAGGAACCATACTGCAATAACAGACTGAAGAGACAGATACCATTGAGCTTGGTTGAATTATTATATGACCTGAAATCTCACTGATCTGGATGATTCCACTGGTACAGTAATTTTAAGGAAAATGGTTTGTCCTATGTTGAATCATTTCTCTTTAATTTTCTGAACTCATGGTTGTATGATTTCCAAAGCTATTTGATTTATAATGAAAGTAGCCAAGAGCCCTCTCCATTTGGTCCAAAGATTTACTGTAAAGGCAGCTGAATCATTTCTGGCTCGGGAAGTAAGTCCCTGAGAGAACTCAGAATCAGCCCAACTTCAAATTAAGGATAACGCAGGTCTAATACTTGTAAAGTGCAAAATGTAATACAGATTAAGGAACAAATACATAATTAGTTTTGCTGCCAACTTTTTCAATCCAGATCAGATTTTGAAACCACCTGGGGGATGATTTCCTCAAGTCTAGAATGGTCTCAAGTGAAAACACCTTGGTTGGCAGATGTATTAGGCTATGGTATAAGCAGTGTCAGCCAATCTCATATTCCTTGTTATTATATTATAGCCTTGATTGTCTGTAGTTGATCAGGAATAATTTCACTGAAATTTCTAGATAACTGAAGCCTAATTCATATAGTTTGAAAACTTAGTTTTAACTATTTTCATGCCTCTCTTTCTAAAACAGAATTGAGTAGGCTGTGTTGAAGATAACTTTGGCAATGTAATGGGGACCTGGTGAGTGGCAAGAATCTTTATGAATCCCCTCTAGTAGCCACCAGGATCATATATTCTGAGTCTTTATCCAAAGGAACAGATTTTATTGAGGCACACACATATTTTCACAGAGGGAAGTGACATATTTTCAATTATTTCTAGTAAGTAATATCAAATAAATTCATATGGTAGTCAGTGATGGGACAAAGGAGTGGAGAAAGAGCATTTACTTGGCATCTTTTCTGAGTGTTTCTTGGGCTTGCCTCTTGGTAGCATCTTTTAACTATTATTAGAATTTGTTGAGCTACTAACTTGGGTTCATCATGCTCTAAATCAACCTTTGGAGTCTCCTCTGGAGACCAGTACAATGTTCTTGGAAGTTTGCTGATCTTTGTAAAGGTGTATGGTGTCCCATATATCTTTACTATGGAACACTGGCCTCTGAAGGCACTGCTGAGATGTCCTTATGCTCCAGAACCGTAAATTCTCCATTTTCCTCCTTTCTGGCTCTGTTCTGTCTTCCTAGTGCTCATTCTTTGTTGTCATTTTGAATTTCTGGGGTCACTCTTCTGTTTTTTTTTGTTTGTTTGTTTCTCAACATGTTTTGGGTTTTGTACTGTGTAGATTATTTCTTTTTATGTATAAAATCTTTGTTCTGACTATAAGCATTTATTACTTAAAAATTGGGAAAAATAAAAAATTTAAAGAAGGAAATTTTAATTACCTACTATTTTATATATACACATACACATATTTTGGCTTAACTATTAAGACTATACTTTGCATTCAATTTTGTAAACATTTAAAAACTAGACATAGTGTAAGCATTCTGCCAAAAGACTATTTTGGGTTTTCTATTCTGTTCTTCTGATCTATGTGTCTGTTTTTGTGCCAGCACCATACTGTCTTGATGACTACAGCTCTGTAATATAGCTCGAAGTCTGGAATCATGATGCTTCCAGCTTTGCTTTGCTTTTCAGAATTGCTTTGGCTATTCAGGGTCTTTTGTGGTTTCATACACATTTTAGGATTGTTTTTTCTAGGTCTGTGAAAAATACTGGTGATATTTGAAATAAGGATGAAGATGACGATGGAAGTGATGAGGTAACTATTATTGACTTAGTGATTTCTCTGTCTCTGCAGGCCCTGGTCTAACCACTCTACTTATGTTCATTCAATTAATCTTCACATCAATCCTATGATAGGACTTATTAGTCTCACATTACAGATAAAGAAGCTGTAGGAGAGAGAGATAAGAAACTTGCCCAATATTCCATAACTAGTGAGGGAAATATATATTTATTTATATTTATATTTATATTTATATTCATTTTCTTATGCCAATAAAATATTTTATAAATCCCACTTAAAATAATTGAGTAGAATTTTGCCACATGAATACATCATACTTTACTATTATTGTTAGACACTGAAATTGTTTTATACTTTGGGTATCATTCAGATAATGCTACTATGAATATCTTCATTGGCAATTTAGTTATTTCCTCATGAGAGATATCTGGATGTAAACTGATGTGTCAAGGGGTAAAGATATTTATGGCCTTTGACATCGCTAATTGCTTTCTAGAAACACAGTGACTATTCACAAGATAGTATATGAGAGCATATACCTCACTGCATTAAGTATTAACATTTAAAGATATCTTTGTTCATGTGAAAAGTAAAAATAATGTTCCAAATATATATATATATGGAGATTTTATTTATTCATGAGAGACACAGAGAGAGAGAGGCAGAGACATAGGCAGAGGGAGAAGCAGGCTCCTCACAGGGAGCCCAATGCAGGACTCAATCCCAAAATTCCAGGATCATGCCCTGAGCCAAAGGCAGATGCCCAACCCACTGAACCACCCAGGCGTCCTCATATATATTTTTAATTTAGTAGTATGGATTGTATTGTTGTTGTTACCAATCAGTGGGATTGCTCATTGCACACAGAAAATTAGGTCTAGAACATACCATTATTCCTAGTTGAGGAAACTGAATAAAACAATCAGTCCTGGTGCTTAGGCTCTTTGTTATTCTTGGTTACCTTTGTCATAGTTTATTATTCAGAACTGTTAGTACACTACTAGATACTACTATATAAGCACATTTGATACATGAATTCCCACATATATCCAGTCCTTCCTGGTAGTAAAACAGAGCAATAGTACAAACTACTGGACAACTAGGCTGTGTTATATTAGCAAATTTGATCCATATATATCCAGTGTTAAAACAGAACAAAGACACAAGTTAGTCAATGACCTCTGTACCCTAAATTAGCAAATTTGATTGACACTCAATTCTAAAGTTAATTGCTATGTTGAGAATGGTTTCTTGTAAGAGTTCTGTGATTCTGCAGGGTTTTCCTCTTCCTGGTTCCTGGATATACAGTAAATGTTGATAAGGAAGGTACATAGGACAATGAATTAAAAATAAAATATTTCCTCCATATGGAGCCTTGGCTACTGGCTACATGATTTAAAAATTGTATAGTCTATAAAGGTTCTATAAGGGGAACATTTAAAAATTATTTTCTGAAAAGTAAAATGTATGAAAAACTGGTTAATGTGAGAGGTAGTTATGTCAGATAAAATTCTGTTCCTTGTACTATTATTCTAGAAATATTTAGTGATCATCTTGTCTGGGTCAGTTGCTTTAGTTCCACCTGTCTGCAAACAGACCTCACTAATACAGAGATGGATCTATGAAAAGAAAAAATGATTCAAAGTAGTAGAACTGCCCGGGTTCAAAATGGCAACTTTGTTATTAACTAGCTGTGTGACCATACTCAATCTGTTGGACCACTCTTTGCCTCTGCTTCCTCATTTGCAAAATGTGCATAATAGTATTATCAACCTCATAAAGTTTCTGTGAAGATCAGTGAGATAATAGAGCAGAAGCTTGTAGAATAGGACCTGGCACATTGTAAATGCTAAATAAATATTTGCTATTATCATTATTACCACTAAATAATAATAAGTATTCTTGTTATTATTCTATGTATTTTAATTATTACTACTAAGGAAGGTCACTTGCCTCCTCTCTCTTCATCAAGCTAATGTTTTATGCATAGCAATGGTATAATTGCAACTATATTGCTGGAGCAAGCCTGTCAATGAATTAATCTGGAAGTTCTTTGCTGTGGGGAAAAGAATATCTGAAAATATGAGGCTTGTACAGTGTTGATCCAGTTCATACAACTAAGCTTCTATTTCATGAGGGTCTATAGTAAACTGATTAAAGAGGTTGGTGTCCAGATTTAAACTAACTCTGCTTATATACTACTTAAATCATTTGCCAGTTGTTGCGGGCAGCTTACTTAACTCTGAGCTTTACTTGTCCTTATATAGCCTTTTTTTTTTTTTTAGAGAGAGAGAAAAGTGTGAATTGGGTAGTGAGGTGGGGGGAGGAGGGACAAAAGGAAAGGGAGAGGAAGAATCTTAAGCAGGCTCCATGCCCAGCACAGAGCCCAATGCAAAGCTCAATATCACAATCCCGAGATCATGACCTGAGCCTAAATCATGAGTCAGATGTCCAACCAACTAAGCCACCCACGCACCTCTATATAGCCTTTTGATAGATGTTTCTTCCCTTTAGAGGGCCCTGCTCTGGCTCTTTAGTGGCTGTGTCTCTCCCAGGTCTGGCTCCACAGGCATGATCTATGCTGTCACATATGGCCCTCTACTCAGAAAGGTCCTGTGTTTGGTTTAATGCTTTGTTGTAGTTCTCTTGAAATTCTTATTAATTGTCTTTGAACTTGTGTTTTGTAAGTGAAGTTTGCTGGGACAGTGGTTCATGTGTTTAAGTAGAAGAAATACATGCACTATGTGCATCTGCCGTTCCTTGCAACCCAATTTGCATAAAGCATTCATACTGTCCCATAAGCACAGAATTCAGGTGAACCCACAATACATTGAAGTTCAGTGAGACTCAAAGTGGGTACCAGGTGAACATGTTATATCTATAATTAAGTAGGTGGCTCTCTGACAGCCCTGAACACAGAAAGAAGGCAATGATATTCTAAGAAACACAAACAACCAAGAAATTGTATTACATTTTTTCTTAATTTTATTATTTCCCTTTGTTAGCCAACAAAGGGAACTTATGTTGAAAATGATGATATAGAAAGAAGGTAAGGGAAAAATAGGGCCACCCATAGTTCCTTTTTCTTCAGTCCTCCTTATTTACAGGGAAGCCAAAGGTAGAGAACACATAACAAGATGTAAAATAAAAACACTTGAGTCTGTTTTGTGCACTGTTTTCACCGTTCTGCCAAGAATGAAATACACATGCATGTACAAGCTACAAAATACAAAGTGTGTGTGACACATACAGGATAGGTGTTCTTTTATTTGCATTTGAGACTCCCATTGTATAATATAAAGATGAATACTGAAGTCATGTAAGCACTTTAAAATTGTGATTTATCTTTATTTATAACAACTTTAAATAACCAAAACACCATGACAAGCTGAGAAAGACCATGGAAGAGAGGAAAAAACTTTGTATTTTAGTAGCTTTAATGACTTTTTTTTTTTTAACCACTGCTTGAACAAGGGGTTCTGCATTTAAATTTGAATCTGGCTTTGCAAGTCATAACAACGGTATGATTGTGAAGATAGGAGATAAACACATTTCAATAGCTTGCTAGCCTGATTTATAGTGTTTACATATTTAGAGATATTTTATGGGGCTTTCCTGTTTGTACTTTTGCCCCAGGCCCCTCAAATGTCAGGGGAGGACCTAGATGTGAGTATCTAAAGCACTTATTGCCTAGCACTTAGTAAAATCCCGACAAATGATGCCTGTTATCAGTATTTGGTGACAGCAAATGATGACGGTGATAATGTTATACCTTTCTGCTCTTGGTCAAGACCCTGAAACCCTGCTCACCTCTCCTCCACCAACACCTCTTCTTCACTGACCAAATCACTGGGGGTGGGGTGATGGTGGCAAATGGAGTATTCTGCTTTCCAACCGCCAGATACTAAAAGCCTAGTACATAAATAGACTAGTTGTCTGGTTCCTTAAAGTATTGCTCTGGATCCCACAGCTATGCCTTCTGAGTAGGATTAGCTACTGCTGGAATCATGCATGAGCTTGCTATGCCCTCTACAGTGTGCATTGTGCTGTCTATTCTGTAGCTCATCACATGTGTTTTTTTTTTCCTAATGGATTTCAAATTACTTTTGATACTTAGGAAAAGATTTATCTCTAGCGACAATTAAATAGGCTAAGAAGAACAATATAACATGTTTCCCTTATCACATTGGGTGCCAGGAACTGGGTTAAATAGATTTTTTTCAATTACAATAATATACACTGCTTAGGCTTTCTAATTCAGTGAATTTCCTGTCCTCATTATTTATTTTTTACCTGGATTGTCATCTTTGACTATTTCAGTGAAATTTTATTGTAAGCTTCCTTACACACTGTTTTGTTTATTTGTCTTCTCTGTGGTTTTATTTTTTTTAAGATTTATTTATTTATTTGTTGCACACAGAGAGAGAGAGAGAGCGCGCGCAAGCAAGCAGAAGCAGCAGCAGGCAGAGGGAGAGGGAAAAGCAGGTTCCCCACTGAGCAGAGAGCCTGACATGGGGCTTGATCCCAGGACCCTGGGATCATGACATCCTAGGATCATGACCTGAGCCAAAGGCAGATGCCTAACAGACTGAGCCACACAGGGGCCCCTCTTCTCTTTGGATTAATGAACTATTCTAACATGCTTGAATAGCATATTCTTTGGAAAGATTTTGGCATTTCCTCCAAAGTCTGAAACCATCTAGAATTATTTGGGAAAATGTAGAATCCATTCAGGCCACGTGCCAGGTAGTTTTTTAAAGTATATTATATTCTTACATTCTCTTTCTCATTCTTTTGCTGATGTTGATATCACCAGACTATCATTGAGTGAATGAAAATAATTTGATCCCAAAGTCACTCCAGATTGCCTCTGGCAGTAGATTTTGCCCAACCAGAAAGATGTAGTAATATTTGGAGAAATGGAAGTCTGGTTAAGATCATTTTGTTTCTTTTCTTTCTCTTGTTTTTTATGCTTACAGCCAGACATTATGACACTAGGTATTACTTCCCCTGGCAGACACCACATGTGGACTGGCTACCAAATTATGAGTTCTTAAAATAGACGCTTCTCCCAAAATAGCACTTCCATATCATACATTATTACTTGCCTGCTTGCTTGTTTATTGCCAGCTGGCTATAAACTCCTTGAAAGCAAAAACCGTACCTGGCTTGCTTATTCATTGCATCCTTAGCCTCTAATACAGTGCTTGGGATGCAGTGTAGGTACTTAAAAATTTTTTGTTGAATGGATAAATGACTGCCTCTAGCACAGGGACAACATGCTTAATGCAAAGCTAGGGACTTTCAGGGCAGGTGTGGTAACAAGAAAAGTAGAAGTAGATGAGTGATTAGATTAGATTAGATTAGATTAGATTAGATTAGATTAGAAAGTGAGTAGATGAGAAGTAGATGAAGATTTTGTCAAGGGAGGACTTGAAATGACTGCCATATCAGAGCAGTACTGCCAAGGAGTTAATGGGCTGGGTAAAAGAGGCAATCAAGATGAGAGGTCATCATGAAATTGCAAAACCAGTTTCGTGGGTTAGGAAGTGAGTAACTCAGAGGTTAAGAGGCTGTGGCCAGAATAGGCTATAGGATTTTAAGATTTTAAGATTTTAAGGTAGGTGAAGTTGTTCTATGCCATTATTAGGTCCAGACTGGACCTTAGAAGTACCAGGTCAAGCCATGTGGAATTGCCAATATTCTCTAATTTTTTTACTTTTAAAAAGGCACTATCATGATTCAGTCCATTACTTTGCTAAAGTTTACTGGTGATGGGGTAAAGATAAAGGAATTTTGAGGCTCAGATATTGATGGACTCATTCATATCGCTTCTGATACTAGGCAGAGTGATTTTAGGAGGCAAGGGGCAAACATTGTTACCCATGTGCCTGTCTTGGGTGAGATTGGTAGATGACAGTGAAGAGAATAGATAGAGGATATGAAGGTTTTAAAAACATACATACACACACACACGCACACACACACACACACACACACACACACACACACACAAGAGACCATAGGAATAATGCCCTGGTTTTTAAGTTGCAAAGGGGAGCTTAGAAAATACTTCTCTCCAGCTATCCCTGGTACTTGGGTAATGGAAGGAGCAGTCTCTTCTAGAAGAAAGGGAATCTTCCAATAAGGGTTCAGGCCATGGCAGCCATGTTCTATGGAGCTGAGTTGGAGACCTCAGATCCATTTTCCACATGGGGCAGGTGAGTGGCCCTCTGGTCAGGCAAGTGCCTTGGTTTGGTTTTGTAATTTACAGAAGAATTCAATTTGACCTTCTGTCCATTTGGTTGGCAGAGTACCTGGATGTGCCCTTAATAAGCATGTTTTAGGACATCAGTATTTTCCTAGCCTTAGAACTCTCTGCCATTCAATTATTATAGCAAACTTTTTTTGTTGTTATAAAATAAACTCTATTATCTGAGATTTCTAAACTTTCATCCTTCAAGGAAAACAGACATGTGCTGAAAAGCTGATGAATAGTCTGCAATGACATCATTTGAACTTATTCTTGACCCACATTCTTGACATTTTCTTCTAGCTGCTGCTGACTCTAGTTATCCACAGGGTGGGGGTAGGGAGAGGAAAGGGTTAGGCATCTCAAAATCATCTGTGAATCTAGGTATTGGTGTCTCTTATGTAGTTGTGAAATTTGCAGGTTGAAGGGCTGTGATTTCTGCAATTCAAACTATCCATTTGGAGTAAAAATCTAGAATGGCTGTGAAATCTGAGTCTTAGAGATGGAATCCTCTTGCTTTCAGATTTATTAAGGATCCATGGATAAAACTTCACATGGCTCCTCCTGAGCCTCTGGTGTGTTTTTCACTGTAGAATCTATTAGTCTGTATGTCTCCTTTTTCTGCCTGCTTGGAAGCTCAAAACGAAATATGTGACTGGACTGTAGCAATTATATAGAACATTATATTAGGCAATGGATGTACTAAATCTTCCTTTTATTTTTAGTATATACTTATTTCTCTTCATTTTAAAATTTTCTTAATTTTTTTTTGTGTGTGTGTGTGTTTATTGAATGTATCTCTAGGGTACCTGAAATCCTGTTTTGATATAAGGAAGATCTACACAGAGATAAATTTTGGGCCTACATAGAAACAATCTCCTGGGTATTTTATTTTCAATCGGAGAGCCATCCACATCTTGAACTCTTTATGCTAATAAACTGAGAACTGGAAACACCTTCTACAAGAATACTTCTCCTGAGAGGCCCTGAATTTGTGATTATTCCCTATGGATTGCCATACTGCTAAGTTTATTTGGCTCCTTTTTCCCTTTTCTTCTCCTTTTTCTTTCATCTATCATACCTCTCCCACCTTTATTCAGTTCTTCACATGGTCCTCAAAGTCTCTCTTCTGAAGCATAGCTCTGATTATATCTGTCTCTTGATTAAAAAGAATAATAAATCCTCAGATATTCTTTATTCACTACAGGAAAAAGGCTAAGTCTTACTCATCTTTTTTGTACTCAAGACCTAGCATGAACCTGGAATATAATAGGCAGCTGATGAATGTTTGTTGAGTGAACTGAATTATATTACATAAGATAATGCAGATAAGGCATTATTAGAGGATGTGGCACAAAGTACGCAAAATAAGTTTATTTCTGAATCACCTCCCCTTCACATCTGGCTCGAACCTCCCTTTCTCATCTCATCTCCTACCACTGTGACTATAAGCATCACTACTTGTAATTTCATGCACATAACATACATTTCTATGCCTAAGGAGACTTCATCATGCTACTATTTCTTTCTGTAATGCAATCTCTTCCTGAAATGCATAATCCCTGCAAATTTAGAGAAGAGAATGTATATTCTTGGGAGTTTTGATTCAAATAACAAGCCATGCCTTTTATATTTAAATAGTTTGACCTCATTGAACATTTCTGGCCTTTTTCATATGCAATTACATGTTCTTTTTAATTGGCAAAGCTCCTTAAAATGAATTAAAATATACTTTCATCTATTGATCCAAGCACCTCTTCTTTAAAATCATTAGTAAATGCCTGTACAATGATCGAACTTTTGAATTTAAATGGATAATCTTTATACATCTGTAGCCAGTTGTTTAATATTTTATTTCATTATATCGCCCTCTACAGGAAAGTTTAAAATACATTTTGGAGAATTTTATAATCAAAAGAAGGATGGATGATTTATTCATCTCGTGAAAACTCAGCCCTAGCCTAGTGTCAGCTGCAATTCCCCTAGCCACTTCCACATAATTTTTAAAACGTGAAGGCCAGGAATGGTGCTATTGACACTAATATCAGGACAAGGAGGAGAAGGAGTTGGTATCTCTGGAGGAGTCTCTGGGGGAATAAACAAAGACACTCGTGCAATATTAGAGATTTCTGACTTTAGGTTGGACTTATCAACAGCCTGAACAGCAATGAAGAGATCCGTGCCATTTTCAAAAGTGATGTCTTCTGGTGTAAAAACAAAGATTTCCTTAGAGTTGGCCTCCTTCGGGATGAGATCCGATGTGTTCACTTGAAGTGAATCATTGAATTTGTCTCTGAGATCAAGAATATTTGCACTTATTTTAATGATGTACTTGTGAGCTAAAAAGAGAAAAAAAGAGTTGTGATTTGTAATTGTCAAGTGTTAAAGAAGTTTTAAAGTTTATTAGAAACTATATCACTACTCCATAAAGTTCCAGCGAATAAATGTAATTGATAGTCCATATTTATAAGTATTAGTATTCTTTTTACATTCTTGTTTGGGCATCTCAACAGAGTAATAAGTATAAAACTGAATCAGAGGGTGCCTGGGTGGCTTAGTGGGTTAAGCATCCCACTCTTGATTTGGGCTCAGGTCATGATCTCAGAGTGGTGAGATCTAGCCCTGATGAGCTCCATGCCACCATGGAGTGCTCTTAAGGTTCTCTTTCTTCCTTTCCCTTTGCCCTCGCCCCTCCCCGCTTATGCGCTCCCTCAAATATATAAATTAAGTAAGTAAGTAAATAAATATATAAATCTGGATCAGGCATGACCTTGGTCAGTATTTCTGTGCATGCACCTGGCTAAGAGAGGAAGTCCTTAAATTACTGCTCATTGCTTCATTATTTATGGAAGATAAAAGTTGCTTCTTAAACTTTCATGTGCATATAAAATACCCAGGGATCTTAAAATACAGATTTTGGATTGCTAGATCTAGTTGGGGCTTGGGGCTCCACATTTCTAACAAGCACTCATGTGATACCCATGCTGCAATCTGAAGACTATACTTTGAGATAAAAATCTAGTAGAACTTGAGGTTTATTCCAAAGATCAGTTCTGCTCCCTAGATATCTATGCTCTATTCCCAATCCTTTCCAGGAATCACTGCTAAAAATGGAATTTATTAAAGGACAACTTGGCAAGATTTAAAAAAAAAAAACAACTAAAGATTGCCTGTTACTGGTTGAAACCTCTTAAAACTTAAAGTAGGTCAGTTTTTCAGGTTCTAAACCTCTCCTATTTAAAAATCCTAACCTTTCATTTCAGAAGACATTCAAGATCCCTTTTGCCTTCTGCCTTTGACATGTACCACAACATGTCTGCCTGCCTCACCTCCTGCTGCACCTCTGCTGGCTGCTTAACACCTTTACAGGGTCTACTACCACATTCAGCTTACCTCTTCCATGATCATAATCATCCCCAGGAGCTGTCCAAGTCAGATTAATAAATTTGTCCCCGTGGATTTTTGCCTGAAGGTCAGTGATTTGACAGGGTGGGAAGAGATCAGGTATGGGAGCTAGTGGGACGCCAGAGGCCACAAATGAACCGCCCGAGGATGTTCTACTGAAACACACTTGCTTGCCTTGAAGATCATTCTTATTAATTTCGGGTCTCGGTGGATTCCATTTTACTTCACCTGCATCACATCACATCACATCACATCACATCACATCACATCACATCACATCACATCACATCACATTGTAAGCGACTATATGACTATACTTCCCTCTGTTTTGTTATCAGATTACTTTCTTCCTAGTCTTGCCTTTGTCTTCTTTCCTCCCACGCACAAAATTAATTTTAACTATTTGATGTAAAGATCCCAAATCCAGTTGCATCAGAGGAAAAAAAGCAAAAAGAGAATCAGTTTTGTTTTTTTTTTAATCTCACAGATACTTTCTGAAATAACAATTCTCATAATTTATTTTCATGACATTTGTCCTGGAATTCTTTCTCTTTCCATCTTTTTGGCTATCCTGATTCCTGATTTACTTTTCTTGATCAGTTTAAATCCTACCTCTGTTTTAAGCCTTCTTAGGCTGCCTCAAGAAATCTCTTTCACCTAGATAATACTGTTTGTTTTATTTTTCCTATTTATTTAGTAACTAACCATCTGGACTATCAAGAATTGCTTTGATTATTTCTTCCATGCATTTTTCTTTCTCTTTTTCCTCTGTTTGTGTTTAATCTTTCTTATTAGATTGCAGATTCTCATAAATTGCTTTATGTTAGGCATTCTAAAATTTTATGATTTTAAAAGACTTCTGATTTTCTCATTGAATACATGGGAACATTGTACTTGAGGCAATCTTAATTTTCTTCACATTCTTGCTGAAAGGTTGTATAAATGTAATACTAGAATTCAAAGAATACCTCGGCCTGCTCAATCAGTGGGGTTCTCAGACTTTTATTTCAATAAAAATATTCCAAAATATCCGACATGGCATTACTTAGAATTTACTCTCTCATAAACTCTATTTCTTTAGCCCTTATAAAATTTTTATCTGTAAAGACAGATTGATCTTCATACCCATCAATCTGGTCTTGGGCAAAGATAAAGTTAGTATTCAATTCACCAATAGAGACCATCTCTCTCGATATTCAGGCACATCAAGAGATAGAGAGAGAAACATGGCTTTCAATGCCAAACTAGGCACTATCATGGTTAGTCCTAACAATTAGACCAATAACCTCTTGAGCCTGTTTTTCCATTTGCAAAATAGGATAATTAGGAGAATGTAATGTTCTAGTGTGAGTAAAACATTGAGCATGAAGCTAGATATGGCTGCTAAGCCAATCTTCTCCTGCCTTCTTCCCCTAACTCAGAAAGAAGAACAAATGAGAATAAACTAAGCTGAAATATGTGAAAAAGCTTTGGAAACAAAAGTGTCCTTTAAAGCATTTTTTTTTTCCTGTGATCACCTTTGCATGAGACACCACATGTCCTAGAATCCTTCTTTTACTGAGCACACACCCAAGTAAAGAGGGCAGTGGAAAGCTTCTTGGAGGAGCTGTTCTTATAATACACCAGACGCTAGGAAAAGACCTGCCCAAGACAGAGTAGAGATTGATGGAAAACAAGTCCTGGAACCCATCAGGACTGGTCTTGGTCCTAATTCCAGCTCCAGTCCTCGTCAAGTGTTTATTACCAGGAGTGGTATAGGACTGCCTGTTTCTTGGAGCACAATTCCCCACATGCTTACATGTGGCCTCAGTGTACTGGCTGGCATTAGGCTCATCTACTATTCTCTCTGGCCTGAGCAAGAGAAAGGAGACAGCAAGGCTTATGATACTGATGTATAAAATAAGCCCTAAATTCCTTTATTCTATGGATATGACAATATCAGTGGAAAGAGCTTCATTACAAAATGTTTTAAAATTTATTAAAAATAATAGCAAACATTTATTGAACATTACTATTTACCAGCAGCAGTTTATTAGGTGTGTTTCTTTGTTTATTCCTCATAACTACCTTATGAGGTAGTTACCATTATTATTCCTATTTTACAACTGAGGAAAGTGAAGCACAAAGAGATTATCTAAAATACTTTAGTTGGTAGAGGGCTAGACTGTGAACCCAGACAGTTGAAAGCTACCTTCAATCTGTTGGTTTTCAGCTGAGGGTTATTTTGCCTCCTAGAGGACAGTGGATGATGTCTGGAGATATTTTTGATTGTCATAATGGTGGGGGCTGCTTCAGATAACTAGAGGGTAGAGGCCACGAATGCTAGTAAACATCCTACCATGCACAGAACAGCCCCCACAACAAAGAATTATGTGGCCCAAAATATCAATAGTGTTCAGCCTGAGAAACTCTGCTATTAAATTACACCATTCTCTTTGTAGGCTTAATGGTTTTCTCTTGATCCCAAGCCTTTAACTCAAGCCAGGTGTATTATTACAGAATACTTACCATTCTCAATCCAGCCAGGTATGTACATGGCTCCATTCTGCCTGGGTGTCACCTTCTGTCCAGCTGCATTTATTCCTCCCAGAGCCCACACTTTCACACTGTATCTACCATTTGTATCATAAGCCGTAAAATACCTTGAATAGATACCATCATCCTTAGTAGCATCAGCACCTTGACAGGAAAATGAAGGAATTAATGAATATCTGAAAGGTACATGGACATTTGTATATTTCCAATTCAAATGTGAGTTAAAAATTTTCAAAGCAAAGATAATTTTGCACTATCTCCAAGAGAGTTTACAATTTGATTGTGTTCAAGATGAGATCTACTTTTTTCTTTTATGCATGTGTGCACATGTATATATATGTCAGTGTGTGTGTGTAGCTTCATGTGTGTATATTTTGTCTTCCTGAATTATTGTCTTTCTTTTTGAAATTGGAGATCATGCCATGTGTCTGCTATATCTGATAGAGTGCAAGGTAACTATTCATTAAGTATCTGTTGAACTGAATTAAATTGCTGTACATTACTGCAGAGAAAAAAAAGTTATATGATTTTTTTTAAACTTATGACTTCTCACCAGGGTAGATTTAGATAGGAAATTCATTTACAGAATTTTTTTTTCTAATAAGGTTACTTGCATCAGAGTAAGTCATGTTCTGTCTAAAAAGAAATGTAGAATTCTATTTCTCTCGCTCCCTGTTAGATTTCCTTAAAAAATAAGGGGCTGGATTTTCATGTTGGGGGCAAGCTAATACAGAGTCTGCATACATATTACAAGGACATATAACTACATTTGAATTTATCTCTGCTGCTTTCTAAATGTGACAGCCTCAGTTTCTTCATCTGTAATGTAGGGATAATAATATCTCAAAAGCGTATGGTAGAGATAAAAATGAATATAACATAAGATAGTTATTAATATAATAACTAATTTTCCTCCTTCCCTTTTTAGGGAGTGTCTGACAACTCCCTAGAGTATCGGAGTATATTGTGCTTGAGCCACTAATGTGTTTGGTCTTAGTGCTGAGGCAAAAGATAGGCCCTTCTTCATGTTTTCCAACATTTTAAACTATAGGCATTGTGAGGAAGTAGAGAACTCTCTCAACAAGACCCCCAGTAGTGGACTCCCTGCTTGTAACTGTCCTCACCACATCATGCCCTCCCCTTCTGTTCCTTGGTTTCTTTTTGAAAAAGAAAGATGTGTTTTCTGATTTTTTGACTAATTACCTGCTCCATTGTCCAGTAATTCCAAGTTAACTGTATTACCATTCACTGATTCTATTACAGCTGTGACAGTGGCCCTGAGGATTGGTGTGGCTCCTTGATGAACCTTTGCATAAACTGCCATTGGGCTAGGGAATTTGCCTGTGTCTTTGTTCATTTTAGAGGTCACTGTAATTGGAGGCAAAGTAGCACTTGATGCACGGGAGGTGACAGTCAGAGTCAGGGTTTGTGAGCTTGCTTGCAGACTGTAACTCCACATGCCAACCTGACCAAAACAAATGGAGACGTTTCCAATTAATGACTGTAGATGACACTGACCTGACCTTAATGTCACCTATAGGAAGATCTTATCTGATACAAGCATGGTATAAGCCTCTCTAAGAAGATCTCTGATACTCTGTCAGCCAAGGGAAACTTTGGTACATTTGGATTAGCCACATGGTTCTCACAGTCAAGAAAATCTTAATTGGGGAAAATGAGGTCAGAAAGCTGTGCCCTTATCATTTCCTTGGTTTCTAAAAAGCAGTATCAAATCAGTGGGTTCCTGGGTAGAGGAAATGTTTTTCATGATCCTGAAGTTTCAAGGACCATTTTGCATCTTGACTTTATACATGAAGTTTGAAAGTTCTCCCTTTCGTACCTGGAGAAAATAATACCAATTTCCTTCCCTTGATTTGCTGTCATACTAATGAGATAGAGAACTGGGTGGAGAATTTTCTTTGTTCTTTCTTTCATTCAAAACTAACTCCCCTTTTACCACCCACATTTAAAAAGCAGTGATTATTTTGTAAAAATTTTATCTTGTCAAATTGTGAGAAGGATAAAACCTGACCCCATACCTTGGCAGTGCCTGGGATTTGGAGGTAGGCCATTTTGGTGTTTGTGTCCATTACAAAGCCATCTTGTTTCTTTCCACTAGGATCCCGGAGAAGGATCTGGGGAGGCTGTGTTGTCCAAGTGATGAGAAATAAAGTGTCATTTCCCACAGTGCTGTCCACAAGGACTGTGCCGTTCATCCACTGATTGTTCTGGAGGGTTACTCCTTTACTTTCAAGCTGTTAAGGAAAACAATTCTTTACATTCTGGAGAATACCAGCCCCCATCACACAGTCTCTTCATTCTTCCTGATGCCTGTGTCATTGGTTTTGTATTTATGTCTTATCATTATCCAGTTCTAAATTACCTTTCTTCTGGCCTTAGCTTCCACAATGTTTATTCTTAAACCCAAGTCAGACTACTTCCCCATATGACACTCATGAATCCCTGACTCTGACTTTATCATACTCTCTGCTTTTTCTGAAAGTCTATACATTCATCTCCATTTATCTAAGCCTTGCCAGTCCTTCAAAATTCATTTCAAATGGCACTTTATGAAACTTTCTCTAATGTCCATCTCACTTACTAACAGAATAATCTCTCCCTCCTGTGAGTTCCTACAGAATCTTGATTCTAACCAGTTCTTTGATATTCTCGCAGTATGTTTTGCTTTATTTTTTTTGAAAGACTTCATTTATTTATGAGAGACACAGAGAGAGAGGCAGAGACATAGGCAGAGGGAGAAGCAGAACCCCTGTGGAGACTCTGATGTGGGACTCAATCCCAGGACCCAAGGATCACAACCTGAGCCAAAAGCAGATATTCAACCACTGAGCCACCCAGGTGTCCTTTGTTTTACTTTATACCTACTAGTGTTTATATCCCATCCTGTTTACTAGTCTATAAACTCTTAAGGAGTCTGACTGGAACTTTTTTTGCAAATAACCAATTGCTAGGTCAAGTATTATTTCAGTCGCTGTGAAGAGAAATGAAATAAGTCAAGGGCCAAGGCTGATTTGTTGTTTGGAGCAGAATGACGAGTGGTTAGAGCAGGGACTGAGGTGGGGAAGGGTTAACAGGACTTTTACAGAGAATGTTACCTTGAAGATTGTCTCCTAGATAATTATTTCTTGTCCTGATAACTAAGAGAAGATAGAGTAGCTGGGTCATGGAATCAGATTTTCTAATTTCATAGGTAGATTTGATCTTGGATGTGAAGCAAGTAAAGGGCTCTTATATCTGATTCTTAAGGCAGGTGGGTAAATGAGTTCTGCTCATTTATCTCTCTCACTATTAAGCTTCTTAAATACAAAAATAATGGGCAGAACTACCTGACTGAATTTCCTTTCATCAATTTGATTACTTTTTTTTTCAGACACATTTCTCCAATTTCCAGACTGAACTCTTGAGTTTAATTTTCTAAATCTGAACTAGGATAACCCAAATGAGTATAATTGTTGTCTTCGTTATGCTACAGTGGTAGATCAGAAAACCGATTATTTCAAAATCTGTCACTGTTTGGCTTTGACATGACATTATTCCTTTACTTTTAGTCAAACTTTCACAATAAAATTGTGAGTTCACAACCAAATTATCAAAATAAAAATCATAATTCACACAGATGTGAGTTCTGATTGTTTACTCTCTAGCTTAAAAATTCATATGAGTAGCTTTTAAAACTTTAAGAAGAACATTTAAAATACATTTGCCCTTTTAAAGAATAGTCTCAAAGATTTGGAAAGAAAATTTAGTTTTCTTGAAATTTTAGAACCAGAAGGGCCCATATATGTTTTCTGCTTCATATCTGGCTGAGAAACTGAGGCCCAGAAAGCAGAAATTCTTAATCCACAGTTAGAGAGTTAATGGCAGGCCTAGGACCAGGATCCAGGTGTCCTGACTGACATCATGGGTTTTTCACAGAACAAAACATTTTTCATCCATTATAAGGAGATGTTGGCAAATATCAGGGATTTGAGGTAATGGAAAAAATAGAACAAGTAATCCCTGAACACTTACTTGTCCCAGAAAATTTGTGTTAAGATGATCTACTGTGAAGAAAATTTTGAGCCAATTATATTGCTACGGGTGCTTGTTAACAGATGTTGAAAAAGAATTCTTGGGCTCATTATGTTTTATGTTGCTGGTTTCTATGGAGAAGTCAGTTAGTATTATTTCCAAACAAGTAGACACTAATTACTTTGCTTAAGTAAGTACTGTTGAATTTTAGGAATAGTGTCCAATATCAGGCTAAAACTTCCATTTTTAATTTTAAATTACTACTAGAAGAATGTAGTACTTAATAAATTTAACCATTAAACTCTCCATCTTGGCTATGATTATTTATAAACATGAAAAACCAAAGAGTAAAAATTCTGACCTGGATTGCACGCTGGGAGTCAACTCCATTCCCAGATGAAAGGGCCCCAAAAGCATCAATGAGGCCATTGTTCTGAGCCTGATCTGAAGCATATGTCTGTAAACCGCCTAAAATACAATTATATTATCAGAAGCTGTTTTCTAGAAAGCAAGCATTTGCAGCATTTTAGCTATTGTTAGATAGCAGAATATGTGAAATAAATATTCTATTGCATTTTAAAGTATTAATCAATCAACCTCAAATAAGCATCCAGATTAACTCAGAAGTCTATACTAATTTTTTAATTCTACTAAATAAGATTCAGCAACACCTCAGTTGCCCAGCTGTGTCAGTTATCTGCAAAGCAGCCATGGATCTCTGATAGGTCAAAACTAGTATCATAAAATTTCATGGTTTAAAGGTCATGCACTTCATATAAGAGAATTTATTAAGCCTTAGTCCAAGTCTGTTGATTTATTCCTTTTTTAGATAGAATCCTAACAAGCTTGACTTTTGAATTTTCTTCTAAATCATAAAACATGTGTATGTAACAACAGCAAGAAATAACAGTTAACAAGGGACAGTTATAGAAAAGTATAACATGTAGTAAAAAAACAGATTATACACCAGGTCTCACAGTCTCAGGCTATTTAGAACATGTATAACTAAGGTATTTGATGTGAAAGCACTTTTAAACCATTAATGCCATCCAAAGTTTAAGATAAGTACTTTGGTAATGCTCTCGGGGCATCACTTAGATACCCTTACCTATGCAAGGGAATCTCTCCCCAGCTACTCTAAGTGTTAGCTGCTAATGGCATATAGCTGCCCCATTTTTCCAGAGAATTGCTGTGCCAAAAGAGGCTATGCTTGCTAGAGAAATAACATGCTCCCTCACCTCCCCCTTGCCTTGACTGTCCATGGCCACTGACTGATGGGTGCAGTGGTACAAAAGGTTAGCCCTTTTGCCTCAAGATTATACCAAGTATGTGATGCAATTCCAGATTGAGAGCCGCCTGTGGGGTTAGCTTCAGCTAGACTCTAAGTTCACTTCTGTGCTTGGGTCCTTCCCCTGTCCTATCCTACTTCCCTTTCTCTCATTCTCCTGATAACTCCCCCTCTATAAATCACATTCACCCAAATCCATCCCTGTCTCAGGCTCTGCTTCTAGGAAACCCAGACTAAGATAGGTAGTATTTGGAACAAGCAGCCCTGTCATTCATTGTGGCTGCCTCAGAAGGCAACTCAGCATAATAATCGATATCCATAATGCTGGCCCTAAGTTTAAAAAAAAAATTGTGCCCACCTACTCTGCTAAAGAAGCCAAGCACATATGGAGTCTATTTTAACCATCTGTCTGTGTATGAGAGAAGCACAATATATTAATGTTTTATGGAGAAACTGCATTGTTTTCTACATTTTCAGAGTGACTTTCAGTGTGATTCATCAGGCCCTTTGCTCTTCCCCTACCACTCCTTATTAGAGTCTCAACTTAGATGTCACCTTCCTGGACCCTTCTCCTTTCCATAGTAAAGTCAAAGACTTTCTATTCTAGTGTGCTTTCTACTGTTAACAGATGATTTGTATCATGGTATTATATAGTTAGTGGCTTGTCCTCTGTCTTCCCTGGGTCTCTTAGCCAGTTGTCAACTAGAAGAGAGTGGTTTCTGGCTAACCTATTAGGTTCTTTGCAGTTCTTACAAAGTGTCTGGGAAGAGAAACCTGAGTCCTGACTAGAGGGCTGTGCTGATCCCATCTTTCTGCAGACTGTCATAATCCTAGAACTGAGGCCTTACAAGAAATGGAGGGTCAATTCTAATGGTCATTTGGAGGTAAAGGCAGGTAGTTAGTTAATAAGATTACCCCTCTCTATATATATGTCCCACCCTTCCCCTTCTCCCCAGTTCACTGGAGCCACAGTCCATTGGAAGAGACAATTTAGTGGGACACAGCAGCAGCAGACCACCCTTCACCTGTCATTTTAGATAGCTCCTCTAGTTCTTTTGCTGCAGAGGGTCCAAGGGCGACTGTGTGGATGACGGCTCCACTTTGTTTCACTTCATTAAAGCATGAGCTTATAGTGTTGTCCTCTCCATCAGTCAATAGCACTATCTCAGCTCCATCTGTTGGGTATTTCTTCTTAATAACCTAAGAACATAATGCAGGGCATGAGTTGTTAGGGTAGCCATAGTGTTTGGGAAAACAGCATTTATGGTTTTTTTAAATTTTTATTTATTTATGATAGTCACAGAGAGAGAGAGAGAGAGAGAGAGAGAGAGAGAGAGGCAGAGACACAGGCAGAGGGAGAAGCAGGCTCCATGCACCGGGAGCCCGATGTGGGATTCGATTCCGGGTCTCCAGGATCGCGCCCTGGGCCAAAGGCAGGCACTAAACCGCTGCGCCACCCAGGGATCCCGGGAAAACTGCATTTAAAGGGAACGAGAAGAGAAACTCCAGAGGGAATAAACAGAAGTGCCTGAGAATGGTCAAATATCTCTCTGTCTTAAAATGATATAATTTTAAATCAGCAACATTCATGGAACTTGACAGTAGTCTTTTCTCTCGGTTACCCTGTTGCAGAGCAGACTCTGTAAAGAGGGATACAAGATTATTCCAGGAAAAGAGAGCATTGGGGAAGCAACAAAGGAGGTTTTTCTAGTTTTCTTATATGACCTCTTCTTGACGGAGGTTCCCAGATGCTTTCAGAAACCATCCTCATTGAATAAGGATAATATTTGGGAGATATTAGATGCAGGGTGGATTTAGCTTGTATGATATTTACCATCTGATACTCACCATCTGAGTAGACCAACTGTTTATGGTTGGCATTGGTTCTGACCAATGAGTACTCAGATCACATGAGTTACTAAAATTTTTAATATTCTCTCTGATTAAAACAAATAATTTTGTTCCCATTAACCCCAGCTCCTAATCGTCTTGTGACATCTATGTTTCAACTATTCCTGATTAACACAGAATATAGTTTTTTACATTGTACAGAAAGCACACAGCTCTTACCAGTGTTGGATAAGATTATGATAGAAGGAAAATTAGATTTAAAAAATAATGTTACTCATTTCAGAGGAGGAAGGCAAGAGTCCATTCTTCCCCTAAAAAAGAGTAGAAGGAGAGACCCAGAAGAAGAGAAAACAAGCAAGCAAGCCTAAGTAACCTCCCTTCTCTGGACCTGACTCTTAGAAAGGGAAGGCATCTTAAGTAGGAAAGCTAATAGCAGAGGGGACTTCTGTCACCCTCTGTTTGATCTTTGAGAGGAGACTGCCACACAAGGGAAGAAAGCAGAACATGTCTGCTGCTACATGAAGGAGCCCAGAGCCCGGGATCCTCTCAGCTTTGGCTGTGTCCTTGTTCTGACCAAGCTGAGAGGCCAGAGAAAGGGCTTAATTTGGATTCCCTTGTCCTACTTCTCCCCATCACTGCTCTGTGCCATGGAAAACATCTAGAAGTTCCCACATATCCCATAGGAAAGACATAAGTCAGCAGACAAGAGATTAAGTCATCTTGCCATTCAGACTGAGGGCTGTTCAGTCTGTCAGGGGTTGGATAGAGGACAAGGGGATGTTCAGGGCTGTTCCGATAGTGAGAGCCAGGGTGGGGCTGAGTCAGCCAGGAAGGATCACAGGGCTCTGATCAAGCCCAGAAAACAAAGTCCAATAGGCACCTCAGCAGAAACTGGAGCCCAGAACAGACCTGACAAGGGTCTTGGGGCAGGAACCAGTGGGGAACTTGAGGACAATGTAGGACCCAAGGCTCTTTACCTCATCACACACAAGCTCCTCCCCTCCCACATCTGGACTCCATTGGGCAGGAGGAGCATCTAAATTCCAGTTGTATCTCTCATGCTCTCTCACCCATCTAAGTGGAAATGCAAAACCAGAAGTTCTCTCTTCAACACCAAGCCATCTGGCATTACTCATCTCCCCTAAGGTTTTGCATAGTAGGCTTTTAATATAACATGTCAGCGATTTCACTGCCCATTCCCCTCCCTCATTTGCTTCTTTAATCAAAGCTTGGGTAAATGGAGTGATAGAGGCAACAGAATCCAGATGCACACAGGCATCTGGACAAGGGTTTTACAGCTGACTGTGCATACAATGGAAACCACTTTTAGGGAACTGAACTTCAAAGATGGAATAAAAAGTCCAGAGGGACAGACTGAATTTGAGGAAATGGTTGTCTCTTGTCCACATGCAGTAATAGTGTGAGCTGGAAACTAAATGTTCCTGCTGCTGCTTGGGAATCTGGAACAGCCCTACTGACATGTTCTGCTCCATATCAGGCAGAAGGCTGGCCTGCCCAAGAATGCCACAGAGATTCTAAGACTTTAATTAGCTAGCTTCTTTCAGCCTCTTATTATTTGTGTCATGGGGGTAATAAATATCTTCTAAATAAATATAGAATATTGGATTATATATTTGGAGCAAATAAGCATCAGGTGCTATCAAAGAACTCAAACTTTATTGAGAACCTTCCGTATAAAAGATACTGTGCAGCAGCCTGATGTAAGTCCTATCCCTAAAGAAATTTTGCTTGAGTGAAGTTTATGGTTAGAAAATAAGACAGAAGAGCCTAGAAGTCATAAGAAATGTTTTTGTTTAAGTTCATAGAATTTAGAAAGAGCAATTATATAGTTGAAAGAATCAGGAAAGATACTAAGAAGTAGGTGATGTCTGTGATGGATCTTTGAATATGATTTGAATTACGGATGAGGGAAGAGAAAGTATACTAAGTGGGAGCCCGGCAAAGGTGTGGAAGTGCTGAAGGTTAAATGATCCTATTTGCTTAAATGTAGGACACCTGGAAGAGAGTCCCTGTGACATAAACTTGGAAAGGTAGGTAGGCACTATATTATGAAAGAACTTAAATATGAGAGAAAATGTCACTTAATTTTGTTGAAAATGGAGACATTTAGGCAACAGAAATTGTAAACATTGACAAATGATAAGGAAACTTGTCTTACAGCAAATGCTGATCGAAGCCCGGAGCAGATGGACGTTCCTCCTGTGGCCACTGTAGGTAAGCTTTTGGTGAGTGCATCCCTTTCTGTGCCACTGTTTATCTGTATGAGTTCACTTTGTACCTGGGCAACACTGTCAAATGTCACCATTCCAACCCAGGACCCTTGCTCAACTATCTGCAGAAGGAAAAGTTTGCCGGCTTGATTCAGTCGTTTAAGGCGGTCACCAGTCTGAATGGAGAAGTAGAAGAAAAGCAGTCAGGTTGGGTTTAGATGGGCAGACTAATAACAAAACAGTGTAGAGGAAATTTGGAAGTAGCTGTCTTAACATAGTGTAAACGACAATAAGCTTGTTCAAGGCCTTTATATTAAATTTCCATGTTAAATTTCTCCTTTTAAAAAAAAGATTTTATTTATTCACGAGGGGCACAGAGAGAGAGGCAGAGACACACAGGCAGAGGAGAAGCAGGCTCCTTGGGGGAGCCCAATGTGGGACTTGATCCCAGGACCTCAGGATCATGCCCTGAGCCAAAGGCAGACACTCAGCCGCTAAGCCCCCTAGGCGTCCCTAAATTTCTCCTTTATATTGAGTAGCATCTTTGGGCAGAATTTTAGGGCCTTTGTTTAAATAACTCTAAAAGATCAAGCCAGATTAGGCTTTAGTTGGATCATTAGTTCATTGGTTTAGTAGTAGTTCTATAGACCTACATCTTGTAGTGAAACATAAAAAATGTTAATCAGCAGATCTTGCTCATAAATTAAAAGCTCATTTAATTTGGCAAATGAGACACTTGCTGCTGAATTTCTCTTGAATAGAGTTGAGGTGGGTGTTTCTTATGGTAATGTTATTGTTGTAACTGTTCTGACTCTAAGGGTTGTGTTTATTCCCAGCTTGTTACAAATTGTAGATCATATCACACATAAATATGAGGGCAGCATCCCAAAGACCAAGACCAGTGAACGTACCGCCATGCTTCCAGACTTATCAAGAACTAAACACACAATTCTTTGTCCGATCTGCAGCAATGAGAATGTGGGTGCCAGTGGCTGTGTTGTCATAGGAGTGGTTTTCTTAAAATCCTCAGAATCTTGAATCACTTCCCATGTGCTTCGGAGATTGCATCTTTGGTTTTGTGGGTTTGGGGCATCTTTATTGTGGTTTTTTTCTGTACAGAATTTAACCACCTGGAATTGTCAATAAAATTACAGAGATAAACTGTAGAGAAGGATATTTAAATCCCTTGCCTTCCTTCCTAGTCTGCCCTGCTAACCCATGAACTTGGCTTAATCCCATAATCACTGCAGGACTCTTCTGGAGAGATTCACAATCATAATTCAGACTTCCTATCTCATACCACATCTTCAACCTCATTGGACCCTTGGTGCTCCTCAGCCATCCATTTATCTGCTCTTGGCTTCCTTCCTATGTCTCAAATTTCAAGCTATTTCAAGCCACTATCTTCAAAACACCCACTTCTTGACATTACTCTGCTGGTACCATCTTATCTCTCCATCCTTTTACTTCTCACTCACTTCCTTACTTCCCACTCACTTCCCAACACCCTGTATTCCAGCTCTTTCCACTAAAATGTCCCACCAGCTCCTCAACTTTCATGTGCTCATAACTGAACTTACCACTTTCCTTTAACTCTACTCCTCCTCATGTATTTTCTAACTCGATGTCACTACTATTCACCCAGTCACTACATCAGGAAATCTATCTTCTTCCTTCTACAAAGTAACCAAGATCCATCTATTTCACTATCTCTCCAGTTCGTCATCTTTCTCCTTCTCCATTGGAATCTTCATAGTTCAAGCCCTCATGGTCCCTTCCTCAGACTATTTTGGTCTGTTATCTGCCTTTTTCATTTGCTTGCTCTCCAAACTGGTCCACTCCACAGCATCCAGAAACATTTTCTTTCTTACTCCTGTACTCAAGACCCTTTGGTATCTCCTCATTGCTCACACACTGTGATCTGGACTGCTTCACATAGCAAGCAGCAATCTCCATGATTTAGATTTTGCTTCACTCTCCATCCTCACTCTGGCTGTGCATTCCAAGTCTCTAATATCCCTCTATTGTAATCCATAAATTTTCAAACTTGCCTTGTTTTATATCTCTGTATTTTTGCTCATGGTTCTCACTTTGTCAAGGAATTCCTCTTCCTCTATCTTCTGAGTTGTGAACTTAACCTTCATGTTTTGCCCAAAAGGTCATTTTCAAAATGTTTTTTCATTTCCTCCTTCCCCTCAAAGAACTTCTATTCAACCCTCTGGTTTCACAGTACCCTACAGATACTTTAGTAAGACCCCTTTAAGATTGTTAATACACTATAAGCCCATCTATGGCAGAAAATAGTCTCATTAAATTTTGCTTCCTCAAAACTTGGTTCAGTATCTGACACATAATAAAAGTTCAATATAAGTTTGTTGTTTTTTGAGTGACCCTAAAATCTGCATGTCAGTTTTTCTTTTAACCTATAAAAGGGCAATAGTTATTACTGAATTACATGAGAACATGGAATAGGGTCCTTACTAACACAGTCAATAAATGATAGTTTCCTCCCCTTTTTCTTAAGCATGAATATCCCTAGCATTCGGGGGATTAAAAAAGGAGCCACAGTATGCAAAGAATGTATAACCTCATTCCTCCTCTTAGACTATTATTCACAGTATTAGCACTCAATTAAAAATCCTAAAAATTCAGGATTCTAGAAATTTAGAAAGTAATCATTAGCTGCAAAACACTTATTTTTCTCTTCATTTGCATATCCCAGGTGATTTGGGCTGTTTCCATAACATCATACATAAGGCTCTATTTTAGCCAGAGATCTGAAACACATATAAACTTCGGACAAAGATTCCCAAATCTGTGCATCAAACTTAACTTTGTAGTTAATTTAAAACACATAATCTGGGGCCCCTGTTGAAAGTTTCTGAGTAAATCTAGAAACGGACTGCAAAACCAGACTGAAGGATGGGACTTTTGAACCATGTACATCACATTTTTAAAACTTATACCACGTTTTTATTGACAGACTCTTACAAGTTACTTTAACCTCATTCCAAAAGGAAAACATAATTTTATGTAAGAGACTAAAAAGGAAGAGAGTTGCCCCACAAAGTGTCTCCACTGACTTTAGTCTGTAATTAACTGATACATTTAGGTTTACTTTGTGCAAATTTGCTGGTATTTTTTTTTTTTTTTTTTTTTTTTATTTATGATAGTCACAGAGAGAGAGAGAGAGAGAGGCAGAGACACAGGCGGAGGGAGAAGCAGGCTCCATGCACCGGGAGCCTGACGTGGGATTCGATCCCGGTTCTCCAGGATCGCGCCCTGGGCCAACTGCAGGCGCCAAACCGCTGCGCCACCCAGGGATCCCAATTTGCTGGTATTGTATATTTAGCATTAATAAGGATAATCTGTTGAGTTTGTTTTATGACCTGTTGGTCATTAAAAAAAAACATTAAGAAGTATTTTAAAGTCACTTAAAACTATTAAAACCATGTACAAACTCCTTACAGGCATCAATACTCTTAAAAAGATAGAAAATTTTAGGTAACAACCCAAAGCAAATATTCAGGCTGAAAATATTTCAGGCTGCTGATCATGTCCTTTTTAAGAAATAAAAAAAAAGTGTCTGATCCTCTTGGGTAAATTTATTATTTAACTAAGAGTTTTTGTGCTTGTCTGCCTTTAAGGATATTTGAAGTAATACTCAGCAATGAAACTATAAGCTTGTGGGAGGAAGATAATGGAGCCCTAAGAATGGACCTAAGGAAGGGGTAGGGGAAAGATAAGACTTTATCCCTGATTTTGTACTCCCAGCTTGTCCCACAGAGAATCAGCTGCTTACTGGTGATTTCCTAAATTTGATCCTTTCTTGTAGTGATTGGGGGATAAGAACTTCACTAAATTCATAAATGCCAAGAAAAAAAAAAAAAGAACAGGGTACTTACAGAATCAATACTTTGCGAAAACATTATGGAAGCCGGCTCAGTCTGCCTGTCATAAGGTATGAACTCACATCCTTCTTCATAGAGCCCTGTTACTTTGTCGAGTTTGCATGATTTGGTGATACAGCTGCCCCCCTGACACTTCTTTATTACATTTTTGCCACTAATACCTGCTGAACATCTGAAAACATATTAAGGTTAGATGTTTAGGTGCTGTAATCATTTCAGAGGGCTAGACTCTGTGGTCAGGTTGTTCTGATATCTACAATTTTCTCTTATAATTCAATGAACAAATAAATATATCACCTTAAATAGTAAAATTATTAAATTCACATCAGAGTCATTTTTAATTGGCAAAAAGTATTTGAAAGGTTCCCAAAATGGTATCAGAATTTGTTTCTATGCAGCAGAAAAGTTAAGTCTGGCTTATGACTGCTATCAGAATTAATAAAGATCCAAGTACTTAGCCACCTCCTCATCTAGAACACTCATTCCTAGAAAATCAGGAGCTCTCTTTTGTTTCCATTTAGTTTATATCATACAATTTTTGCATAGTTCTTGTATGTTCATAGATATTTTGGATTTTTCTGTCTATTATATGCTTCTGAGTTTGTGGCTATTATATATAAGTGGACTGCTTTTACCATGTATTTTATTTTTTGAGTATATAAACAATATATGAACACTATAGGAAATTTGGAAAATAGCAAGTGTCTAAAGAAGAAAAGAATCATGTCCCACCATCAGAAATAAAGCTACTTTTAACATGTTGAAGTATTTTCTTCTCTACATATCAGCATAACATTGCACATAAAGTTTTGCTTCCTGCTTTTAAAAAACTTAGCATGTTAGTATATTTAACATTTTAACATATTATTATATTTTATAATATCTTTAAAAATGTGATTTTAATATCTGTATGTTTTGATACTATAATATGAATCTAGTCTAATTTCTTGATTTGCTTTCCCCCCAATTTGTCAATACTAAAAGTAAAACTTCAGTGAATTAATAAAATTTCACATAAAGTTTTATACTGTTTCCAAGTTTGCTGCATGATTGATTCCCAGAGTAAAAGTTTGAACATTTTAAAGTCTGTTGATACAGCCCATCCTATCATTTTTCTTAAAATGGATTTTTAAATATGAAATTGGATCAAAAAATAGGAAACATTTTATAGATTTTATGTGTCATCAAATTGCTTTCCAGGAAAGGTGTACCAGTTCATGCCTCTAAGAGCCATCTGTGAGAATACTCATCACACCATGAGTAACCTCACTTACTAGGTCATAAGCGATTCTCATCTTTGTCGAATTTGCACCTCTTTATAACTAGTAAGTCTGAACATTTATTATCTGTTTATTGGCCATTTTTATTTCCTCTCTTGCGAGTAATTTATTATTCTTCAGCGTCCATTTTTCTATTAGGGTATTGCTGTTTTCCTTCTGGTTTTTAAAAGTTCTTTTTGTGTTGAAATACTAAGCTCTTAAAAGCCTGGTTTCTTAATTTTTGTAAATACTTTGTTCTGTTTTTAGCTTTTTAGTTTGTTTGATTTTTGTACAACAAAAATTCTAATGCATATGTTGCCAAATTTATTATTTTTTTAGAATAAAAATGAATGATATCTTTTTCCGACTCTTGAATGCATAGAAAGACCTTCACTATATAATATAAGAGTTCAATACTTATTAATATTCATCTAGTTTTTCTTATTCATTTTATCTAATGAGTCTAACCAGTTGGAAGGGGGTCTATTAGTTTTTTTCCCTACACAGTTAAAAATTGTCCTGATATCTTAAGAAATTCTGTCCTTCCTCATAGCTTTGTAATTCTAGCTGTATTAAATTATTATACATGTGTCTGTCAGTCCACATTGTTTTAAGTAATGTAGCTTTAGAGTATATTTAAAATTCAATAAGTAGAATTCCCCTTTATTATTATTGTTATTTTTAAAATGTGTTCTTAGCATTTTAACTAGTTTCATAAAACCTATATATTTATTTGGGTTGAATTTACTTACATCTTCCACGAATTAAAAGGCTCCCAGATTATCCTGATATTCTTTTAAATCCTTTAGAAGGATTTTGTTGTTTTCTTCTAACATGATTTTTACATTGGTTAGAGTTTCCCCTACTTTTAAAAATTATTTTATTTGTTTATTAGGTTTTTATTTTAATTAATTGTGCTTATTATGACAAGTGTACTCCTCAATCCTCATCACCTATTTCATTTCTTCTCCCACCTCCTTCCTCTCTGGTAACCATCAGTTTGTTCAGTTAGTTAAGAGTCTGCTTCTTGGTTTATCTCTTTCTTTTTTTCTCCTTTGTTCATTTCTTTTGTTTCTTAAGTTCCACATATGAGTGAAATCATATGGCATTTGTCTTTCTCTAACTTACTTCACTTAACATTGTACTCTCTTGATCCATTCATGTGGTGGAAAATGTCAAGATTTCATTCTTTCTATGGCTGAATAGTATTCTATTTATGTATATATAAATCACATCTTCTTTACCCATTCATCTATTGATGGACACTTAGGTTGCTTCCATAACTTGGTGTTATAAGTAATGCTGCAATAAACATAGGAGTACATATTTGCCCTTGAATTAGTGTTTTGTTTTCTTTGAGTAAATACCCAGTAGTGCTATTGCTAGGTCATAGGGTAGCTCTATTTTTAACTTTTTGAGGAAACTTCATACTGTTTTCCAGTTTGCATTCCCACCAACAGTACCACCAATACTTGTTGTTTCTTGTATTTTTTATTTTAGCTATTCCAACAGGTATGAGGTGTATCTCTCCCCTTTTATTACTCTCTTGAATGGAATATTGTTTTCCATTATATTTTTGAACTAGTTATTGTTAATCTATGGAAAGGCAATTTGAATATTCATTTTATATCTGATCACCTTATTGACTTCCTTTGTTAATTTTAATTTCTATTTATTTCCTTTGATTTCCTAAGTGGACTACATCTCACCTGCCTAAAAGCAATTTTCTCTCTTCTTTTTGAGTAGCAGCCCCTCACATACACTTTTTCCAACATCTTCAGATTAAAGTGTTACTGCACTGACTACAACTTTCTAAACAAGGTTAGATAACTCTGTTAATAGTGGTCATCCTTATTCCTGGGAATGTCTCTAGCATTTCCCGATTAAATATGAAAGGCTGTTGGCTTTCAGTTAATGTTCTGTATTATATTAAGGAAGTAACCTTCTACTGTGGGCAGTACTGCCATTTTTAAAATTGCTTCTAGGCCTTCAAAGCAATAAAAATATTTGAAAGATAAGAAGCAATAAATATTATTAATATGTTATAATTAAATTTCTTGTTAAGAGGACATGGTGATCATGTCAGCTTTGCTAATGTTATCTGTGGAAGAATATGCTGTATATGTAGATATGTTAGAATATGTCTAGAAAGGACTATATACTAATCAGCTTTTCTCTTGAGGGACTTTATAGTGTCTGGAAACTTAGAAAAGAGAAGTGGGAAATGCAGGTGTTGAGTCTGGGATAGAATCCACTGGGTGAGACTGGAAAGGTCAATCCAACATATGATCACATCAGGGAAGGGCCCCTGGTCTGTGGTCTATGAGATGCACATGGAATAAGCTAAAGGAATCAGTACTATGTCTAGTTCTAGGAGGCACTTAGTGTCTATGCCTGAAATGATGTAACAATGAGGGACAATATAACGGAAGTGGACCTCGCTAGCAGGGTTTGAATGTAGTAAAGAAAGGCAAAGTGGAAAGAAGTAATGCTCCTGTGGGAGAGATGGGAAGCCAGGGTTGAGTGCTGAGTCCAATTCAGCTCCCCTGGGAAACAGATGCACCAACTAGACAGTAATTGAACCAAATCTTAGTGCCTCCCCTTAAACAGCCATCAGGTAAGCAGAACTGCAAGCAGAAGTATAGAGGAGTGTTGTACCAAATTCTATCTTTAAAGGAGAGGTTGTTGTTTTTAAACTTGGGCATACATGTGCAAGGTTATCAAACTTTTGAGAACCTATTAGAATAATTATTTTCTTCTTTACTCAATATACTGTATTACTTAGTTACCCAATATCACAGCACTTTTGGATATCCTACTTGGCTTTAGTATGTTTAATAGTCCCTTAATTCTGCCAAATGTAATTAGCTATCCTTTTATTTAAAATATTTTTAGAAAAAAAAACATTTTTAGAAAACTGTACCTATGGAATTCTTTTTATGCCACCTGTCAGATTTTAGTATCCGAATTATGCTAGCTCTTTCAAGTAAATTGGAAAGTTCTCTGTCTTTTATGTTTGTACTAAAGCAGTTTATATTCACTGAAATTGAATTTACCCATAAAAATAATAGCAGTCAAGAGTACTTTCCAAGTATTCAGTTAGCTTTCTATTGATACCATGGAAAATTTAATTTGAATTGGGATAAATTTTGGTTTTTAAAAAATATTTGGATTGTCATTCATATAAGTTCCACAGTCCCTCCCAGGCCCGTTCATACTGATGAAGTCCACATAGATATCATTCTGTTCTCATTAGATTTGTTTATGTCCCTGATTCTGATATAGGAAGATGGAGACTCTGACATAGCACCTATGGATTTCTTACAGTTGCACACACAGGCAAGTGATTTGTAGCTGCAGAGTAGAGAATTCAACTAATTGAAGCACTTATAAAGTGAATAAAAGTGGCAGGTTTTTTGGAAGCTGAAAAAGAAAGCACTAAGAATAAAATAGAGATAAAAATAAGACAAAAAGCTTGATGTTTTTAAGGTCATCAATTCATGAAAAAATTGGTTGCAATTTAAAATACTTTGGGAAAAGTTATATCAAAATATACATACCTTACTGCTTCTTTTTTTCCATTGGATAAATAAAATTTCTGGTCATTATTGTACTCATCATATACTCCCCATCGTAGATGAGCCCATTCATGGACAAAGACCCTTTCTGTGAGAAAATATTTTAAATACTTGATTACAATGAGAATGATAAAATTATCTTCTTACACTGGGAGAAAGTAATTTTTCTGAACATCATTATGCTTTGCTATGTTAATTTTTTTTTCACTTAAAAGTTTGATTTCCTTTGAAAAATTTAATGACAATTGCACATTTCTTTAAAATACAACACTTATTTTGGCTCATCAACTGTTAATTAGGGACTAGTTAAGTGTCAAGCAGTTATTTATACAAAGAAGCTTGTCCTTACACAGCTCATGGTCCAGCAGATGACACAAATGATCAGATAACTATAGCCCCTAGTGATCTAAGTGTAATGATGGAAGTCAATGCAGGCTGCTGTGGGAGCCAGAGACATTCACAGGTCAGCTTGGGCATCATCCTGAATATGTCCTTCTCCCTCATGGCTCATATCTGGTTAACCCTCAAGGTCTGACTATCACACCTCTGCCCTTTTGCTTTGACCTAGTCTCATCTTTCCAGTCTTACTGCCACCTACTCCTGAATCATGGCAATAGCCACCCAATTGGCCTTCAAATCTCTAATCTTCAGTGGCACCGCTATGGTGCTCAGGTGAAGTCTAGCTTCTCAACATGGCATACATGGTTCCTGATGATCCAGATGCTAATCCTCTCTATAGCATATTTCTTAGTGCTCTTCATCCACTTCCAAAATTCTATAATCACAGTGAATTCCTTTTACTTCCTGGAGTCACACCATTCTCTTGCTCATCTCTTGTTCTTTTCATATATTTTTCCTCTGGCTTACAATACTCCCTTCCTCTCTCTGTCTAGATAACTCCTATTCTTCTTTCAAAATCAGGCTTATATCTACCTAGAAGCATTCTCTGACATCCTCAATCTAGTCCAGATACCCCCTCCTTTACACTTCCATTGTATTCCATTGTGGCACTTATCATATTATATTTTCATTGCTGCTTACATACTGATCTCTCACATTAGACACTTGTCTCCATAAAAATGGACACCATGACTTCTTTATTGTCTTGCCTTGGCAAATAGTGCCTAGAACTTAATAGGCACTCAGTGAGTATTTGTTAAATTTGCATGAATCTTAATGACTTGTAGTCAGCTCAGTTTTTCTGGAATGTAAATTCCTAAGTGGGCTGAATTTGGATGATTTTATGAGAAGGTGCAAGACCTAGAATCTCACATTCAAGACTTAGACTATTCTGTCAGTGCTGGGGGACAACTGATGGCTTCTTAAATGGAAGAGAAGGTTGTGGGAGAGCAGGCATGGAGTCACAGTACAGAAAGGAGAGATTATAAAGGAATGACATTATATGTGATGACCATGATGGCTGAGGTGGGCTCAGGAGTGGGATGGGGAAGTTAGGTAAATCAGTTCAACACACAGTGAGCCATACTTTGGGAATTTTCTGGTCATTATGGAGTTGAAATGGAGTTTGTACAAGAACAACAAAGAGGTACATTTGTCTGACACCTCTTTCTCATAAGGTCTGTAAGTGCTCTAGTGTATTTGAGGGTGGAGTATGGAGGTGCTAGCACTTTTTTGTTTGTTTTCTCTGCCTTGCCTATTTAAATGAAGGAAATCAAACTGGTTCTAATCTTCTCAAGATTGTAAAGAAACTTAGAACTAGTTATTAGTTAACCTAATTATCTAAAACTAATCATATTTCATTATACTTGGAAAGTACATATTCTGTATACTCTTCTGCTTGTTTCTTTTAATATTTTCTCCAAAGATTGCTGTAAATAGCTCATGTGGGAATGATAGTTAATTTTGTGAAGGAAAATTGAACTTTGTCTTTAGTCATGGGTTTTAGAGCGCTGAACTGCAAGATATCTCTGGTAATCAAAGTGTGGTCCAGTATCAGAATCATTTGGGAGCTTATTAAAAATGCAGATTCCTGAGTCCCATCCCACACCTACTCAACAGAATCTGCATTTTAACAATCCATTTAGGATTTGAATGCACAGAAGTCTGAGAGCACTGTACATCTCCGCCATTTCATGGCTATGACCTGAGTTGCAGGCAGGTGGTTTAATTTGTTCAAGTGTTTCCCTCTACAGATCCATAGAAACCTAATACTACATATCAAACTACCTTACAGTTATTATCTCATACAAATATTATTCAATAACAATCTCTAAAAATTAAAAAATACTGATTTACATGTATGATAAATATGAAAAAATTAAATTTTAAATGAAAAATGCACTATTCTGAATCCCCATCTTAAGCAAAAGAAAGTTATAATAGCTTACTTTGCTTATATGTGCTTACTTAGATCATGTTCTACTTTGAACATAAAATAAACTGTGAGAAATATAGCAGAATAGTTTCTCTCTACCCCTACCTTGTGGCCCATATTGAGAAAACTTTTTTCCTGCTAGGAAGTCAAGAGTGAAATGAATCCTTTCACCCTTTTCTCCACAGTGTCCCATTTGCTCCGTGTACGGTTCATCATTACCTAGGGGATTCTGCTCAGCAACTAGAACATCAGCCTGAAATTTAAGAAAAAGGCATTATTACAAAAGTTTAGCAAATGAATTGACCTTATTCACACAGGAGTATTTTGAAACAATTTCATTTGATTCTAGAATATTTTGATGAAAAAAATCTGAATCAAGAGTATGAACTTGAATTTGAAAAAAGAACTTGGTATTCTTACATTTTTGTAGGTCTCGAGTTTTGGTCTCACATACTCAGGTTTTGTCTTCCATTTTTCAGGAATCAAAATGGCAACATTTTTGAAATAGAATCTTTTTTCTGTGGCTTCAAACAGATATGGAGATGCCTGGGTCACCATGTCCTGGGAAAACAGAAAACTTAAATAACCAGCACAATTATGGCAGAAAATAGGCAAAACTACCCATCATTCAAATTTACATCTTTTTTTCCTGTTTCCAAAGACTAGTTATTGATCAAAATGGGAAGGGGAAATATGGAATTACCTTTTATTAGTAATAATAGTTAATCTTTTCTGAGCATTTCCCAAATGCTGTGGATCACAGTGTAGTGGTTGACAATGCAGACTCCAGAGGCAAACATTAATTCTGGCTCCACCACTTATGGTAGGACATTGGACAATTTCCTCAAGCCTTTCTGAACCTCAGTTTTTACATGTATAGAGTGGAAAATATTCTACTGACTAGCTCATAAAGTTGTCGTGAGGACCAAACCAATTCAAAAAAGAACTTAGAAAAAGCACAAGTGCTTATGAAATATTAGCTATTGGTTTCATTTCATTTGCTTTTTTAAAGGTCAATAAACCTGTAAGGAGAAACTGACAATTAGAGAGTAGAGGTCTCAAAGTCACACATCAAGTAGTACTGGGAGAGACACTGAAATTAAAATGGGCATGACTCAGCACTGCTGACTCCTGTAATAATTTGGGGGTTAACTAAATGTTATGAGAGCATTTATTTTTAGTAGAGTACCAGGTGTTCAGTATAAGGAAATGGCATAATTAATTTCTCTTCAAGTTACACCTAACTTTATGTCTGTAAGATGAAAGAGCTAGAGTGTTAAATTATAAAGCCTCAGCAGATTCCCTGAGTTGTTTCATGACAAGATAGTGGAAGGGGGTATTATAAGAGATTTATTATGCAAAGGGGCACTGGGTCTACTAGGACTGAAAAAGTGCAAAAGTGAGTATAGATAGAAAAGAGGGCTGAAGACTGAGCCCTGAAGCCCCCAGCATTTAGAGATGGGGTGAGGAGGAGCCCATCAAAGGAGCTCAGGGAGCAGCAGGTGTATGAGTAAGAAATGAAAAAGCACTTTAAGAAGAGGAGGGTCCTTATTGGTGTTTAATGCTACTGACTGATCAAGTATGGTAAGGACTAAGAACTGAACAATGGAGTTAGCAACCCGAGTGATCCACTTTAGTGGAATAGAGACAATAGCTCCAAATGAGTGAGTTAAAAAGAATAGGAGATGAGGAAGCAGAGGTGATGAATAAGTTCAATAAGGTTTTCTATAAATTAAAGAGGAATGGAGAAATGAAGAAGTAGCTAAAGGAGGACTTCAGGGCAATGGGGTTTTGTTTTGTTTTGTTTTTTAAGTGGGAACTATTATATGTATGTGCTAATGGGAAAAAAAAAACCATCACCAGATATGTAAGAAGAAAAAGGATTGTTGCAGGAGCAAAGTCCTTGCTGGAGCAGACCAGGGTGACTAGGCTCAGGTGCCTGGTGGGGTTGGCCTTAAAGAAGCAGGACTCTTGCATTGGTGCAGGAGTAACTCCTTTTCTGCCATTTCCTAACAGGATTAACTTGGGGAATTTATTTTATCTCTAAGAGCCTCAGTTTCTCTCTTTTCAGATAGTGAAAATAATGGTGAGCTGGAGAGCTTTCTAAAAGTTCTTGTAATGATTTGCATTTCCTTCTTCCCCAAAAGCCAGATTTTTAACAATCACTAGGAGAATTTAACATTGTATAATTTTAAAAACTAAAAACACTTAGTCAAAATCATCAAAAAAGTCAAAAAGTAGGTACGAAACTTCCTACATTAGAGTATTATATCACAAATTGACTTGTGAAATGTGAATTTTCAGTATCTCCTGGAAGAATTAAGCAGCATGAAATGCTCTTGTCTTCCATATTTTAATAGAAACATTAATAAAGGATCTTTGCTTTGGCATCTGTTCCAGATTTTGAAAAGGTGACTTCATATCCAAATAGGCATTTAAACTTGAAGTTCGGAGAAAATTGAGGATAACAGTATATAGGACCTTTATAAGGTAATTCCTTAAGGACAAGGATAGTATATTGTTCATCACTAGATTCCTGGTACTGACATAGTGTAAATGCTCTGTAAATATTTGTCGGATGAATGAGTGAATTGGTTATGATGAGTGGTAAGCTGTCCAGGAATGCCAACACAGGAGGTACCTGGGGTCCCATGCATTGAGGAGACCCCAGACTACTCCAATTGTCCGATTGTGCATCTTTCGTGTGTGTGTGTGTGTGTGTGTGTGAGAGAGAGAGAGAGAGAGAGAGAACACAGGGTTTCTCCCTGACTCGCATTCCCACCTCCTTTTGCTTCTGGAACTACTGCTACTGTGCAGTGAAGGTGCAGTGGCTAGGACTGCTGCAGCGCCATCTGCCGGTCCTGTAGGTGGTAAAATGGGGACTGTTGCTGAAGCCGGTATTTAAGAGCTGATGTAGAGACTTCTGTCCCCACAAGGGCGGGAAGGACAAAATCCTCTCAGAAAGCGGAGAGTGAGGGATGTCCAGGAAAGGCAGTAAAGCCTACAGTGAGGTCCCTCAACCCTGCAGATCGGGACATCAAATAGGGAAGAACCCACTTTTATGAACTACTGAGAAACACTGAGCACACTGATTGCCCTTAAAAGTGTTCCTTTTACAGAGAAGATGTGGAAACCAATTTATCTTATAGCCAATGCATTTGGGACTTGTAAGAAAGACAATTTAATAATTGTAGTGAGAAGCACATTTCTCAGGAGAAAAACCCCCAAAGATAGTAGGTGAAAGCATTTTGAAAGCTCTAAGGCACCTATAAAGACAAATGAGCATTGCCATTCAAGATAAGGCATCTGGGTCCTCCTCCTGGCATTTCCTGAGCCCTACTAACTGTCCAGCCAGAGATGGTAACAGTGGAGGCCACATTTTTCTTTCACACTTTGTTGCTCCAAGTGGCTGCGTCACTTTTGCTCATGCCTTTTCTAAATTTAGAGGTAATTAAAAATTTACCCAAGGTTTCTGATACTGAGAGATTTCAAAAGGTGAATTTCTCTTTCACCAGTGGTGGTAAACCTAATAGTCTTCCAGTTAAACAGGTAAGCTTCTCCTCCCCCATCAACTGCTGCATTTCTCCAACCCCAAACTACTCTTGGTGATAGAGACGGTTCTCCCTCAAACTTCATCTTTCTGGCCTTGCTTCTGCTTGGAGCAAAGAACCTTTGGGAGTGATCTTTGAAGCCCTTGTACTATTAACTTCTGAGCTCACACTCAGGAATTTTGCCCAGAAACAAGCTTTAGTCCATCTGGCTTGGTTAAGAGAAACATTTTCTATCTAGAAGGATTAAAAGTGGGACTGGCTATTGATGACTCTGCCTACCATTTATTGAGCTCTTACAATGCATTAGACGCGATGCATATATTTTTGAAGTTTTTTCTTTTTAATTTTTGGAATAATTTTAGGCTTATAGAAGACATGAAAAAATTAGAGTTCGCATATTCCCTTCACTCAGCTTCCCTTATATTCATGCATTGCTAAATTTAATCCTCACAAAGTCCTATGAGAAAGGTACTTATTATTATTCCCATTTTATGACTAACACTTTTGCTCTTTTCACAATACTGCTTCTGGATGTGCTACAGCCCTTTATAAGGCATTTCCTTCTTATTCTTAGCTGTTTGCTCTTGCACATGACCTCTCTAATCCCTCCACCTTACAGTAGTTAGATGGTCTGCTGGAACAGGAAGACTGAGTCTTCTTCCCTAGTTTTTCCTTCCCCCCCATAGGAGAAATAACAAGAGAGATGAGGCCTCCCAGCAGCCCTGAGAGGGTTACTTGCATTGGGGCTGGTAAAATGCACAGTTTTCTTTTATTGGAAGGGTCTGGATTGTTCTTAAATCAGAGATTTGCATCCTGGGATCCTAATAACAAACAAGGGAGTTAAAATTAAGAGAATAAAAGAATTTGATATAAGCCAATGGTAAAATCAAGCAAAGGAATTATCCTCCCCATATCTCACAATATCTGCCAAATGTAGCTGGCTCTACCTTAGTGTCAAACTAAATAGTTTTCAATGAAATTGTCCAGACCAAGTCATTTATTAACCACCAACAATGTATCAAACTCTGAAATATGTGCACTGCATTTATTATCTTATCTGTCACAAGAATCCTTGTAGTTTAGTGTTATTATTTCCATTTTACAACTGAAGAAACAGGCTCAGACATGAAAATAATTTGCCAGTGTCACAAAGCCGAAGTTGAAGAACTCATGTTTGTTCTATCACAGCATTACACTTAATTTTTTTTAAAGCGTGAATAATTATTATTTTGAACTTACCTTTATTTGTTGAATGATTGTTTCATCTTCTGGCACATTAGGGTCAATTGCTATGACAATGCCTTCATAACCATTATTATTCAGCTGAATGAGTGAATCACTCAGGGTCCCTTCCAGGAGATGAAGGACCAAGATGAAAACAGAACTCTTAAATGACCCCATTGCTGTACATCGCACTTTGATTTCTTCCTTGGAGAATGTTGCTTTTAGAGGTATCTTTCTTTACCCCTATATATATATATATAAATGAATATATAGACACACATTTTTCCAAGCTATCAGAGATGATTTATCACAGTATTTAACCCTTTGACCCAAAATTCTTTCACTATTGCATTTGTCTCCAATATAAGGAACTATAGCTTAGTCTCAAATTCTGTGTACTTACAAATATTTCATTTTGAAAGGATTATTAACCTTGCCTTCACCTGTGCCAGATGCTGGGAATGAGGGTGGGGAGCCCACATCCTGTTCCCTGGAGGGACTCACAGGTGACAAGCAGCTTGGCCATTGAAAGATGTTTACTTATTACAAATGTTTGCTGACCAGGGATACTGACCCACCCAACACCACCTTTCAACCCCCACCTGCCCATGGAGGCCTGATTGTTCTGCATATTCAGTGAGCATTCATTAAGCGTAAACTGTATACCTAGTTATCCTTCATAGCGGTCTTTTTTTTTTTTTGTAATCCTCATTGATCTGGACATAGCTTCATTACTTCTTGGTGCTCCCTTAAACAATCATCCACTTACATCTAAAAAACATTAGAAAACAACATAGATATTATTGAATATTTTATAATGAAGAGAAAAGACAAAATTCATATCACTGTGCAAAGCAAACTCCCTCCAGTTTCCTCATCAGACTTCTATTTCTCTATTCTGTTGCTCCCATTGGTCAATATAATTAAAATTAACAACATTAAAACATTTTATTGAAACTAAATGTCTCTTAGAATATGAATTATGGACTGCCAGTTACTGCTCAGACTCTTTTAAGTTTGCCAACCCTCAGATGGAAACTCAAATTGATCTGCCATTTTTTTAAAAGATTTTATTTATTCATGACAGACACACACACAGAGAGAGAGAGATAGAGAGGCAGAGGCAGAGACACAGGCAGAGGGAGAAGCAGGCTCCATACAGGGAGCCCGATGTGGGACTCGATCCTGTGTCTCCAGGATCACACCCCAGGCTGAAGGTGGCACTAAACCACTGAGACACCGGGGGCTGGCCTGATCCACCATTTAATTGTATTCAAATTACTTGAAATATCCCTTTATCCTTTGACTTCATTTTGTCTTTACATTGTAGTAAGCATCAATTTCACCTTGTCTGTCCCTTTTCTTTGACATTGGCTCGTGAAAATTAGATTAGTACTTGTAGCCAATAAATAGAACTTACTGCTTACAGTACCTAATCTTTAAGTAATCCAAAGTGAAGTATTGAAAGAGTGGAAATACTCAATTATAAAGTGGGTATCCTGACGATCTAAGTATGCTTTTACACACAAATAACTTACTCAAATAAATGTATGCATTTATTATAAATAAAAAATTTAGATCTAAAACATCTCACACTCCCAACTAAATATATGTCTTTCCTGGGTTCCCTAAAAAAACAGAGCCTTAGGCAAGCTTATGTGCTAGTAATTAGAGAATTTAACCCTAAAGCAGTGAGAATAAGGGAAAGGGAAAATAGGAGGAGGAGGAGTAACTGAGGTCCAGTGTACAGATGGAGCCAAGAAAATCTAAGAGGGTTCTGAGAGATTAATCCCCTTCAATGATGCAGACCCACTGTTGTCCTTCCATAATATTTACCTCCAATATTAGAGTGTAGAGTTTGCATTTGTGTGTGTGTGAGCACAAGCTATTTTGCTTTTTCTTTGAGAGGAAGCAGAAGTCCCATCATTCATAGAATCTCCTCCAAAGTGGTGGCCAATTGCACTCTCCTAAAATACCTAAAACAAGACAGTTATTAAAATAAATTAGTGTCTGCTGCTGGAGCTGATGTCAAGACTTGATCTTTTTTTTTTTTTTTTTTTACCATCTTGATCTTAAAATAAGAGTCAGTTATTTTGTCAGCAAATGATTCATTCAGGAGTAATAGAGAACTATAATTTGGGGCATGCAAGCTATGGCAAAACCATAGGCAAGACCCCCCCCCAAAAAAGGGGAAGGGAATATTATTTGAGGAAATTGGGAGGGACTGTTTTGAAGGAAAATCCATCCATTGGAGAAACTGTCTGAGTTGCGGGGTAGTTGATTTCTTGTAGGAGATGCCATGTGCATCTTTCCTTGTTGAGACCTGTAATGGATGATTCTTTCCTTTGACGGTTCTCCGTTGGGGTCTATAATTGACAGTTCTTCCTGTAATTGATGTTTAGTGGTATGGTTCTCCCCTCTAGCCTCCCAATTCTGCTTTAGTAAAATTGTCCTATATTAATTTTCATAGCCAATATAGATGTTTATCCCCTTCTTTATCACCAATTTTCCTCACTTTTAGCCAGCATTTTGGCTGATCTGTATTGTTTGCTTGCCTTTTGGTGTGACCACAGCCTTCATTCGTGAGGGGTCTGAGCCCTTAGCTGCCCTGCCCTTATTGGATCGTGGCTTCTGCTGTTGTCTGTGACAGAGGTGTGACAGACCCAGTTTAGGCACTTTCCAGATTTACCTGACCTTCCCTGCTGACTGGGCCTTACCTGCTTGCTCAGTGGAGAGTCCATGCTGCTGCCATGACTGCCTCATCCTCATCTTCGTCTCATCTTCTCTGCCTCAGGGAGAGGGCCTAGTTTAGCATGGCCTCTACTGGGCTATATTGGCAGCTCCACTCTCTGGTGTCCAGCCTCAACAGATTCACAGAAGCTTTGGCTCAGATAAAGCATTGTAGCATGGCACGTGGGATCTGGCTTTGTTAGAGGCAGCCCAGATGGGCCATTTGACACAAACCAGAGGTGCAGGAGTTAGCAGCACCCTGAGTGACAAATTGTGCCAAAGTTGCAAAGTATTTCCAGCATCCCAGAAGTGTCTTTTGTGCTCCCTTCTAGTCAGAAACCCCCAAATAGTCATCACTATTCTGACTTCCATTGCCACATAGATTAATTATACCTGTTTTTAGATTTTGTGTAAATAGAAACGCACAGCACATCCTCTTGTGTTTGGCTACTTTCATATAGTATTTGCTGCATGAAATTCAGTCATGTTGCATGCAGCAGCAACATATTTCTTTATCCAGTGTATTCCATTTTAAAAATATAGCACGGTTTGCTTACCAACTGCTGTTGATGAATATTTGGATTATTTCCGTTTAGAACTATTGCAAATAAAACTATAAGCATTAATTTAGTTGAGTATACACCAGAGTGGAATTGCGGGGTCACAGGGTATACATTATATCTAATTTTATTTAGTTGATCTGCCAAACACTTTCCCAAGTGGTTTTACTGGCTGTTACACATTTCTGCCAGTATGTGGTACTGTCAGTCCTTATGATTTTAGCTACTCTAGTGGGAATGTAATCATACTGTACTATGATACAATATGCTTTAATATAATTTTAATGCTTTAATATATTTTTAAAGGATTCTGTTTATTTATTTTGGGGGGGGGGAGGAGGAGAAAGCACAGAGGGAAAAATGAGAGGGAAAAGCAAACTTCCTGCTGAGCAGAGAGCCTGACATGGGGCTCAATCCCAGGACCCTGAGATCATGACCTGAATCAAAGGCGGACACTTAATCGACAGCCATCCAGGTGCCGCATGTACTCTGTTTTTAATTTGCATTTTCCCTGATGACTAATGTTGTTAAGCACCTTTTCATCTACTTTTGGTCATTTGGATGTCCTCTGTTATAAAGTGCCTATTAAAGTCTTTTTTGCCCAATTTTTAATAAGGTTGTCTTTTTCTTATTGATTTATAGTAGTTCTTTATATGTTCTAGATACTGAATCCTTTGTTGGATTTATGTATTGTAGATAACTTTTTCCAGTTTGTTGTTTGCCTTAATGGTGCCCTTGGATGAATAGAGAGTCTTAATTTTAATGGAGTCTAATTTAATCTTTTCTTTATGAGTAGTTGTTTTTTTGCATCATATTTAGGACAGCTTTTTCAAGTTCATGAAAACATTATACAGTGTTCTGTTCTGCTATTTTGTCCTACCTTTCATATTTAGGTCTGTGACCTATCTCAAGTTGTTTTTTGTATGTAGTGTAAGGTAAGATTCAAGATTTTTGTATTGTTTTGTTTTCCTTTATGGATGGCTAGTAGACCCAGACCATTTATTGAAAAGACCATACTTCCCCCCCGCTGAATGCAGTTGTGCCTTTGTTGTGAATGAAGTGGCTGCAAATGTGCAGGTCTCTTTTATGTTTCATTGGTATATGTGCCTATCCTTATCTCAGAAGCATATAGTCTTAATTATTGCTGTTTTGTATGTCTTGATATCTGGTATGACTCCAGATTTGTTTTTCTTTAAGATTATTTAGGGATATTTTAAGTCCTTTGCAATTTCAATATAAAATTTAGGATCAACTTTTCAATTCCACTAAAAAAAAAAAATCTGCTGGGTTTCATAGGATTGCATTGAATTTATATATCACTTTGAGGAGAATTGACACCTTTATAATACTGAGTCTTTTAATCCATGGACATGACATATCTCATTTTAGGTTTTATTTAATTGATCTCAACCATGTCTTACCATTTTCAGGGTGGAGGTCTTTCATTAGCTTTACTTCTAGGGTTTTTTTGGGGGGGTGCTATTATAAATGATATTTTTAAAAATTTTCATTTCCTAATTGTTCATTGTTGGTATATAGAAATATAATAGGTTTTCATGTATTGACCTTATATTCAGTGAGCTTGCTAAATTCCTATTATTTTTAGTAGTTTCTAGATTCTTTTGGATTTTGTATGTCTATAATTATGCCATCTGTGAATGCCACCTGATTACTTCTTCCTTTATTTTGTTTCTTTCAGTTATTATATTTGCTATAATTTCCAGTATAATGTTGAATACAGGTGGAGAGAATGGATATCTTTTTTCTTTTTCCCAATTCTGAGTGGGAAAGCATTCTATATTTCACCCTTAAGTATTATCTAGAGATATTTTGTAGATACTTTTATCAAAGAAAGTCTACTTCTATTCCTAATTTGATCTGACTTTTCTTTTTTAAGTTATGTATAAGTGTTGAATTTTATCAAATGCTTCTTATGCATCTATTGAGATGATTGTGTGACTTCTTTGTTCTGGTATGTGGTGATTTACACTGATTTTTCAATGTTAAATCAACTTTCCATTTCTGCATAAATTCTATTTGATCATGATATAGTATCCTTTTCAATTTGCTAATATTTTGTTTAGGATTTTTGCATCTGTGTTCCTGAGAAAGATTGGTCTGTACTTTTCCTTTATTGTAATGTCCTTGCCAGGTATTAGTATCAAGGCTATCTGCCTCAAAAATGAGTTGGAAAGAATTTCCTCTTTTTTCTGCTCTCTGGAACAGTTTGCCCAAACAGATATTATTTCTTTCTTAAAATTCCTTCTGACAATTGCTTTAGCTTCACTATGTAAGAAATTTTTGATGTGTCACACTTTAATTATCATTCAGTCCCAAGTATTTTCTAACTTTTGAGTTCTTTTTCTTTTTCTTTTTTTAACATATGAGCCATCTAGAAGTGTGTTGTGTTGCTTAATTTCCTAGACATTTGGGGATACTTTAAGTTATACATTTCTAGTTTAATTTTACTATAGTCAGAAAACATACTCTAAAATTTAAATACTTTGAAACTTGTTGAGCCTTGCTTTTTGAATCAGATTATGGTCTCTTTTGATAAAATCTTTCATGTGCATTTGGGGAAAATGATCATTCTGTAGTTGTTAGGTCTAGTGGTCTAAATATGTTAGGCTAAGTTGGTTAATCATGGTGTTCAGATCTTCTTTATTCTTATCAATTTCATGTCCATTTGTTCTTTCAGCTAGTGATGGAGGTGTGTTAAGATCTCTGAGTATGATTATAAATGTGTTTCTTTTTTTTCTTCTTTATCTCTCTCTCTTTTTTTTTAGTTCTGTCAACTTTGCTTTATGTATTTGAAACTATGTTATTTGGTGAATACAAATTTCAGATTTACATCATTGTCATTATAAAATGTCTTTTCTGTAGTACGTAAATTTTCTCTAATATTATTTCTTGCATAACATCTACTTTCTATGACATTAGCTGTGGTATACTGGTATTTGAATATTGAAAAAAATAAAGCAAAATAAATACAGTGCAGCTAGCACAATGCATGACACATAAAATCTATTTAACAAACAAAAAAACCCCAAACAAAAATTTAATAAGCAAAAAAAAAATTATTTAACAAACAAATAATATACTTCCCCTTCTCTTCCACCTACCCAAATCTTAGCTTTGTGGGGAGAGATGGGGAGAAACCAACAAGTTGGCGAAAGCTGGGGCTTTATATTAGATGGTATCAAGAATGACCAGGGAATATTTTAAGGACATGGATATTTAAAAGTCAATTTTAAGCTGTTTGTCATGTAGTACAATCCTGCCTCCACCTCCTAGTTCATTACCTCTTTTAGTTATGGCCATTAAGAAACAAACATTCATACCTTATCGATGGTAGAAAAATTGGAACAAATGCTTTGAAGGGAAATGTTCATCAAAATTTATGTGTGTATATATTTTTTGTAAGATTGTATTTATTCATTTGAGAGAGGGAGAGCACAAGCAGGGGGAGGGGCAAAAGGAGAGGGAAAAATAGACTCCCCACTTGGCAGGAAGCCCTGATGTGGGGCTCCATCTCAGGACCTTAGGATCATGACCTGAGTGAAGGCAGATGCTTAACCAACTGAGCACCCAGGCACTATATCTTTTAACATAGCAATTCCACTCCTAGGACTTTTCCCTACAGATAAACTCACATAAGCGCATGAGATTATATGTACAAGGGTAATATAATTTGTCCCTTAAAGCCTACTTTATAATAGCAAGAAACCAAATTACTCAAATGTCCTTTAATAAAGGAATAAATAAGTAAATTTATTTATGTCACATCTATTTCTTTTATCATATCCTACTTAACCATCTGTATTTTTATAATAGTGTGTATTACTTTTGTAATTGAAACAAATTTACACATAAAAATTACAATTTTGGACTAAATAAAGACCATTATTTTGAAATCTCAACATGTTGACATAAGAGTCTTGTCTTCTCTACCCTAAATTTCTAATTTTTTTCATTACTTTTCTATTCCACTATGTTTTTTTTCCCTTTTATCTTCTTCATGATCTTGCTTCTTCTTTCCTTTATTAGAGTGAAGTGAGATTATGTCAATTTTAGAAAAGTTCCTTTTGAATATTTGTTAAGTTATATTGCTTCTGCCCCACAAAGCCAGGGAAGTAGAAAGCAATTGGCCACTGGGCTCGTTATCTTCCTCCTTCTTGTGCCCTTGAGGCAACTGTTCTTAGGAAGCAGCTTTTTTGATAAGGCTCTTAGCCTGTAGATAAGGAGTGGGGAGTAAAATTGGCCACCATCTGGGTCACTCTCCACCCAACCCAGAAGCATCTTGCTGATAAGAGATATTCTAAGTGCAAGAGGGATTTATGGAGGGAGGCATTCCCTTTGAGCTTTGGAGTCAGGCCCTAATTACCTCCATGGATTGGATATGAGGATATGTTTCTGTATCCTTGAGTGCTTCTCTTTCTATCATCATGTACTCTTATAATCAGTATCCTTAACTTCCATGTTATTTCATCTCTGTTCCCGATCTGTGCTTTTTCTACATCCTTAGATACACAATGAACCAGATTCTCATTTCATCAGAGCCCACCTCTTATCTGACTTTACCTCTGCTTCTATTCCTCATTTCCCTATATTTTACATTCATAAATCATCACACAGATCTTAATATGTAATGCATCATCCCTCAACTTTATATTCATTCACCTTTTTAATTTTTTCATCAGTTATCTTTTCTGCCAAATTTTTGAATTTGGATCCTCTAACATGGATCATCTTTATTTTATTTAAAATATTTTTCAGGGGATCCCTGGGTGGTGCAGTGGTTTGGCGCCTGCCTTTGGCCCCGGGTGAGCTCCTGGAGACCGGGGATCGAGTCCACATCGGGCTCCCTGCATGGAGCCTGCTTCTCCCTCTGCCTGTGTCTCTGCCTCTCTCTCTCTCTCTTTCTCTCTCTATTGTGAATAAATAAAATCTTAAAAAATAATAATATTTTTTTACTTCATTCTTGTCTCTCAACTTCACTTAAATCTGCTTCACAGTTTTGTGTCCCATTGCCCCCTCACTAAGGCCACTTTTTATTATATTAATGTATCAAATATCCTTACAAATGACTCCTTTCACTTCTTCTCTATAGAGCAAGGTTTCTTAATCTTGGAACTATTGACATTTTTTATTGAGTCATTCTTTGTTGTAGGGGCTGTCCTCTGCATTGTAGGATGTTTAGCAGCATCCCTGGCCTCTACTCACTAGAGAACTAACTTGCCTATGAAATAAAAAATGTCCACAGTTATTTCCAAATGTCCCCTGGAAAAGCAAAATCACCTCTGGTTGAGAACCATTGCTATAAAGGTAGGAAATAATAAATTCATTTATATTGTTTCTTTTGAGGTAAAATTTTTTTTCTTTTGAGGTAAAATTTATAGATCAAATGTACACAGATAAATGAATGCTGACAAATGTATACAGCCATGTAAACCACCACCCCAATCAATATATATATAAATTTTCATTGTTCCAGAAAGCCTCCTTGTGCCCTTTACAACCAACTCCAACACTTCTGCTGAGATCAATCAAGCGATTGATTTCTGTGTCCAGAGAATATTATTGTCCTTGAATTTATAAGTACAATCATACAGTATGTGTTCCTTTGAGTCGGCCTTCTTTAGCTCAAGGTAATCCTTCTGAGACTCATGTTCATTGTTGCATGTACCAGTTGTTTGTTTCTTTTTGTCCCTGAATGGTATTACCTTGTGAAGTCATACAAATAGCAACATTTGTTGTATCCATTCTATTAATAGAAACTTCATTGTTTCCTGTTTGGGTTTATTATGAATAAAACGGCTATAAAAATTCTTGAGGAAGTCTTTTGGTGGATATCTTCTCATCTCTTTTGAAGCAGAATTTCTGGGTCAAAGGTTAGATATATGCATAACTTTTAAGAAACTGCCAAGCAGTATTTCAAAGTGGTTGCACACTCACCAATGTAGGAGACTTCCAATTGCTCCACATCCTTGTTGACATTTCTTATTGTCAGTCTTTATACTTTAGCTGTTCTGGTGGGAATGAAGAGGTATTTCATGATACTTATTATTTTCATGTGTTGATGATTGATAGTGTTGATACCCTTTCTATGTATGGGTTTATTGGTCATTTGTATATCCTTTTTGTCAAGTGTCTGTTTAAATATTTTGCCCATTTTTATTGTTTTTTTTTACCTTATTACTGATTTATAACATTTTTACATATTCTAGATATGACTTCTTTGTCATAAGTATGTGTTGTGAATATTTCTTCCACTTTGTAGATTGCCTTTTCATTATTAATAGTGTCCTTTCATGAGCACAGATAATTTTTGTTGTTGTTTTTAAGATTTTACTTATTTATTCATGAGAGACATCGAGAGAGAGAGAGAGAGAGAGAGGCAGAGACACAGGCAGAGGGAGAAGCAGACTCTATGCAGGGAGCCTGATGTGGGATTCAATCCCGGGTCTCCAGGATCACGACCTGAGCCGAAGGCAGGCGCTAAACCTCTGAGCCACCCAGGGATCCCCAGATACTTAGTTTTGATGCAATCCAACTTATTTTTTCTTCTATGTTTAGGGTTTTCTCTGTTCTAAGAAATCTTTCTATACTATAGTTGTGAAAACATATTTCTTCTAGAAGTTTGTATCTTAATTTATTTTCATATCTATGATTCATCATGAATTCATATTTTTATAAGGTAGGAGTAAAACTATTTTCCCAAACATATATATAGTTGTTCCAACTTTATTTATTTATTTATTTATTTATTTATTTATTTATTTATTTATTTTAAGATCTTGTTTATTTATTTGACACAGAGAGAGAATGTGTGAGAGAGCACAAACAGAGGGAGTGGCAAGCAGAGGGAGAGGAAGAGGCAGACTCTCCACTGAGCAGGGAGCCTGACATGGGGCTCGATCCCAGGACCCCAGGATCATGACTTGAGCCAAAAGCAGAGGTCCAACCAACTGAGCCAACCAAGCGCCCCCAAAATCATTTATTGAAAAGAACTCTCCTTTATCCATTGAGTTGTCTTCCCACATTTGCCTCCCCCACGTGCTTTTGTAGATCTCTTGGCCATATGTGTGCAGGTCTATTTCTAGACTCTATATTCTGGGATATGTTTTATGGTCTAGCACATGATCTCATGTAGTGACTGTTACATGAGCACTTAAAAAGAATGTGTACTGTGCACTAATTAGTTGCAGTGTTATGTAAACATCAAGGTTAAATTAGTTGATAATGTTCAAATTCTTGTTTCATTTGAATGATGTTCTATTCTTATTGAGGGTTCTACCTAGTTGCCACAATTTTCAATAGTGGGAAATTTTTGTCTCCAAGGTTGATTGTTGGTTTGTCTATTTCTCCCTTTAGTTTTGCCAGTTTGTATTTCTGGTTTTTTGAAGCTCTGTTAATAGGCACATGCACATGTAGGATTGCTATATCTTCTTAGTGAATTTATTTTTTTGTCATTATAAAATTACACTCTTTTCTTTCCTTTCTCAAGGCCAATTTTGTCTTATAGTAATATACTAACACTGGCTATATTATGCTTAGAATTTGCATAATATGCCATATCTTTGTTTCATTTTCAACTTCTATGTCTTTATATTTAAAATGAACCTGTTGTAAATTCCATATAGGTTAATCTTGCTTTTTTTTTTATCAAGTCTGAAAATCTCTGCTTTTTAAGTGTTTAGTCCATTTATATTTACACTTGATCTTAGCCAAAAGACTGAGAGAAGCAATTGGTCCATTTATATTTAATATAATTATTAATTTAGCTGGCTTTAATCTACTGTCTTTCTATTTGTCTTTCTATTTTCTATTTTCCTCTGTTCTTTATTCCTTTATTCTACTTAACTTGTTTTGTGTTAATTGGTTAATTTTAGTGTTTCATTTTATTCCATTTATTAGCATTTTAGGTATATCTTTATTATTAATGAGTGGCAAGGGGGTTATAATATACATCCTTAATTTATCCCAGTCTACTTTAATATACAACTTGAAGTGTAATTTAAGTACCTTTCAACCGTATGAGTCCATACTATTACCTGCAGTAATAGTCACGTGTCTATTCTGCTCTAGCTGTCATGTCTTAATTCTGTTATTAATAAAATAATACATTGTTTTTACTTTTACTTTAAACAGTTAATTGTCTTTTAAAGGAATTAAAAGTAAAGAAAACCAACAATATATTACATTTACCTAGTTATCATTGCCAGTGATCTTCATTCCATACTGTAGCTCTGTATTTTCACCAGACATCATTTTTCCTTTAGAGTAAAGAAATTTGGTATTTCTTGCTGGTGAACATGATTTTAGCTCTTATTTGTCTGCTTCATTTTGAAAGGAATTTTTGCTCAATATAGCATTCTACATTGACATATTTTCCTTTCAGTAATCAAAGATGTTATTTCATTGTCTTCTGGCCTCAGTTGTTTCTGATGAGTAACTAGTTCCAGTTCCTATGATATACTGAGGTGTTATTTTCTTTGCATAGATCCTGTGTTAGATTTACGGAGCATCTTAGGTCCATGGGTTGATAGCTTAAGTCAAATTTGGAAAAATTTCAACAAATATTTCTTTGAATATTTTTGTGCTCCATCTTTCCTCCTTCTATCTGTGGGACACATTTATATGTATGCCAAACTACTTGATAATGTTCCACAGGTCATTTTGACTTTTCCATTTTTAAAAAATGAAATGCTTCAGTTGCATGATTTCTATTTTCCTATTTTCAAGTCATCTGATCCTTCCTACTGTCATACCAGTCTGTTGTTAATACATTACAAAAATCTTCTTTCATCCATTGTTATTTTTCTATTTTAGTATTTTCATTTGCTTATTTTTAAAGAATTTTGGCATCTTTCCTGAAATGTCTTCTCTGTTTGTTACTTACACCTATCTTTTCCCATAATTTCTTTATCATATTTGTAATACTTATTGTCAGCTTATTGTCTGCTAATTGCAAATCTGGATCAATTTTGCATCTTCTGTTGAGGGATTTTTATTCTTATTAATTATGGGACCCATTTCCTGCTTGTTGGCATGTCAGTTTTTTCTTAGATACTGCATGATGTGTTGTAGAGACTATATGTTTTCTTTTTCTGAGTTATGTTCTAGCAGTAGTTTAATTATTGTGAATCATCTTGATTCTGTGGAGACTTGATTTTAGGCTTTGTCAGAGCAGATCCATTTGTTTTGCTCTTGTTCTAGGGCATAACTCTTAGTCTGAGGATGTGGTTCTTACCCCTAATAGGACCCTTCTGGAGCTTCAATGAAAACACAAGGTTCTTACCAGGGCTTTCTAACTTGAGTGGGGTTGAACTTTAAACATTTTCTCCCCAGAACTGGGCAGTTGCTGAAATCTCTGGTTAGCTCTTTTCACCTCCAAGCTCTTGTTTTCTATTAGATTCCTTTGCAGTTTAGGACTCACCTAAGTATTGTGAGGATACAGATTGAAGAATTGCCTTTTGTGATTTCTCCCTTTTTGGGATTTCCTCCCTCAATTTCTTTCTTTCTTTCTTTCTTTCTTTTTTTTTTTTTTTTTTTTTTTTTTTTAAGATTTTATTTATTTATTCGGGGGGGGGGTGCGGGCAGAGAGAGAAGCAGGCTCCATGCAGAGAACCCGATGCGGGACTCAATCCAGGGTCCCCAGAATCATGCCTTGGGCTGCAGGCGGCACTAAACCACTGCGCCACTGGGGCTGCCCTCCTCCCTCAATTTCTAAATGCTTTGGCAACCCAGAGCTCTTACCTCTGGCTTGTCAATCCAGTAAGTCTGCTGCTTTCTGCTTAAGCTCTATCCAGATGCTGTGATCAAATTGGGAATCCCTTCAGAGGGAAAAGCTAGTTAAATGTGGATCTCACCTGGATTGCTTCCTTTTTTTCAAGGGTTTCTACCAGTTTCACCTAATTTTGCTGGTAGCTAGTACCTTCAAAGGGATGTATTTTTTTAAGAGTATGGCAAGAGGATTAGTTTGATATGAGCAACTCTGCCATTAGTGCAATTGGATTTGTCACATTAAGTTTTAAATGAATGATATTTTTAGGGATAAATACTTCTAAGAATCATTATATTGTAGCGGAAGACAAAACCTAAAGCAAATAAAATAACTTTTTGACAGACTTTCTGGTACTAACATGCAAATGTAAATGTATTTTTGGGGCAGTGAACAGTGCACACATCAGCAATCTGCTTAGTGCATAAGCTATATTAACCCAATCCCTAAATTTTTTTTATTTTTCTTTTTGAAGATTTTATTTATTTACTTGAGGGGAGGGGGAGTACACAAGCAGGAAGAGTGGCAGGCAGAGTGAGAGGGCCATAGAGCAGGGAGCCTGAGGCAGGGCTTGATCCCAGGACCTTGAGATCATGACCTGAGCTGAAGGCAGACACTTAACTGACTGAGCCACCCAAGTGCCCCATCATCCCCTAAAATTTGTCTATCTCTTACTTCTCTCTCACTCCCGTTGAGATTTAACCTTCCTTTGCTAGCCCTAAAAGAATAGGGCAAAAAATAGAGGGGATATTCCCCTCAGTTTTTAAAACAAATTTCTATTTATTGCATAACAACAACCATCCTGGTATTGGAAGATAATAGTAATACCTGCTTATGTCACCTTCATTCCCTAGACTTCTCTTTATTCTCCCAGATAATTGAGTATCTGGCTCACATTTTTCCTCCTCTTACAATCTCAGATCAAATCTTTAATGATGTCACTATTCATGTAGTAGTTCACCAGTAACCAATGCTTCATAGTTCCTTATTCTCCTTGGCCCAACTCTTGTCTATTTTATTTTCTACCATTTGGTCAGGATCAATGTCACCTCCCTTTTCAGTGTCTCTGTTATATTGATGATTGCTAGGATCTCTAAATCAATATTTTCCCCTGTTTATTACATCTTTCTTATTGTCTAATGCTTCATTCCCTCACAATCACTGAACATTTTTCTGCTTTATCCACTTTATGAGCTCATCCTTTCTACCCTGCTATAATATATTTCAGTTTCTCACTTTAGCATCTTTAATCTGTATTAGTTTTGCCTCTTTCAATTCACTAATTTCTGGATTTAAGTCCATTTATTCATTCCTATACACACAAGATAGAAAAACAAATGAACTCAGTTTTTTTTTTTTTTTAATTTATTTCATTTTATTTATGATAGTCACAGAGAGAGAGAGAGAGAGGCAGAGACACAGGCAGAGGGAGAAGCAGGCTCCATGCACCGGGAGCCTGACGTGGGATTCGATCCCGGGTCTCCAGGATCGCGCCCTGGGCCAAAGGCAGGCGCCAAACCGCTGCGCCACACAGGGATCCCTGAACTCAGTTTCTTAAAGCTAGAACCATTCTGCTGATTTTGAAAGAGTTAAACATTTCTAGGAATAATCCCCACTATCTTCCCACACCTTCTTAAATAGACAGGAGTGAAGGAGTAGTATGAGAATATTCCTAATATATATAAATAAATACCTATATATATAGGTATACCTATATATATAGCTCTATACCTAAATGGCTCTATACCTAAATACCTCTGCTGTTAACCAGCACAGTGCTTTGGGTTACTCCCTTAACCCTTTAATTTTCCTATCTATAAAATGAGGGCAACATTTTAAGACTTAAGACTCACCACATCCCACTTCAGTACTGTATAGTATCAGCTCATTGAAGCTACAGAGAAGCAAATCCCAGGCTAGCAGGCATAATGGCAAGAGAGGGAGGAGGGACTGAGCTGCCTAGGGACTTGAAGTCTGCATCTGCAAACATTTAGGCACCGTGAGACTTAGAATATAACTGGTCAGACCTTGGACGTAGTCTAAGTTGCAAAGAGGCAGCCTCGGTACAGAGATTTGCTGGTCATTTTACTCCCCAGCACTCTCCTGAATCTCTGACACAGGCTCTATGCTTCTTTCTCTTTCCTCCTGTTCCAGCTTCCCACAATTCCCTTCCTGCTTCTCCAGAACTTAATCTAATTTTCATTTTTAGGTCCTGGTTTTAAAATATATCTGTTCCACCTTATTATTTGTATTTAGCCAATAAGGTTTAAAGTTCTTTAATATACAAGGCAAATTATTCTATTGCTCAATAATCTTACAAAAATAAGGATAGTAAAATTAGATGAAAGATGATTTTTATTTCCTTTTGACCTATGCTTCACCCTCTATTCACCAACCCCACAACTCCGGCTCCCATAGGTAAATAAACTTTGATGGAGAAAGGATTCCTAGAATCTTCTTTAAACAAAAGATAGAATCAGTTAATCATTAACAAAGGTCAGTTTCTCCCTCCCCCATGGTCCCCCATGGCTTCTTCTTTGGTTGAAATAAAACTATATAGCCTGTATATGTATTAAAATAAGCTCACAACTATGTCTTTCATTCTTTATTTAAAGCCTTATGAGAATTTTAACATTTTTATTGAATAATACCCAAGGCAATACAAATTCATATGCAATAAATTCAATACACCTCTGTTACAAAACTAATATCAGGGGACTAGGGTAATATACCTACATTTCACTGTTAACTCTCAAAGCGAACACAGATCTCTTTGAGCACTAGCAATGGGATTTGATCTGTAGTATAGTTAACCAAATGGCAAGAGGTGAAGAACATTACAAGAGGGGCTTCATATATAAAATGCAGCTTGATCTTTAGTCATAAACAAGCAACCTATTCTGAAAAGATAAGGGGAAATAAAAATTAATCAAAGTAACTAAACAATTACTTCATATAGACAGTTATACCAACCTCCTTTCCTCTACCTGGGGCTATTTTTCCTCCACAATAAAACAAGCCTTTCTTGACTCTTTGGTTCAACCTTGCCCTTGCCTTTGCTTTTAAAGACATTACCTTAAAGAAAAATTTTTATTATTTTGTGCATAGCCAAAGCTCAAAAGTTTCTCCCAATTTCCTTCCAAAAATGAGCGTTATAACAGATTTTTTGTCTGTTTACTATGTAAAAATCTGATCTGTATTATACAAAAACTCAAAGCATATTTAATAGTTCTGATGTTAAAAAATAATAATAATAATAATAGTTCTGATGTTAATTTGACTTTATTGGTATGTTTTTCTAAAGCACAAAGGCCATGTGTCTTATATCTAAGAAGGAAGGTACCCTGTACATTTGCTCATATTAATTTTGTTCCATTCTCTTTCTTGTCTGCTCTTTTTTTCCTGTTTAAAGTACAATGTGTTACAACTATAGTGAGGCAAATGATTCCTATTGAACCCATTGCTGTCAAAACTCCTTTCAATATAAGATGATCTCTGGTAAGAAGAGGAGCAGAATTTGGGGAAATAAACAGAGATGCTTGGGCAATGTTAGATATAACAGACTTTAAGGAGTTCTTATCTATTGCTCGTATTGCCACATAAATTCTGTGGCTTTCTTGTGTCTCTCCATCAGGTTGGTGGTCAGGTCCGTTTGTGAAAAGCTTTGGTGAGAATGTAAATACCTCCTTGGTGCCAGCTTGCTGAGGATTTAGCTTTGATGTATTCACTAAAATGGCATTGTTGAAGTCATCTTGAATATTCTGTAAACTTTTACTGATTCTTATTTCATAGCTGTTAGCTGAAATTTAAAAATATAAATGGAAAGGTTACTAGTCTATGAGAAATGACTAATGAGAATAGCAACAATAGAAATAAACAACAAAAAATTGCATATGAACAAAACTTTAAAGCATTATATAAGAACTCATATTGAAACCTGAAAAGAGGAACAACTTAGATTTTTTTAATAGGAAGATTCAGCATAATAAAGATGTCATTTTTCCCACTAAGTTATTTTGTAAATTTTACATGATTTTATTAAAAGTGCCTCTAGTTTCTCTTTTAACAAGCTTATTGTACAGCTTCAATGGCAAATAAATAATCAAGGCTGGCCATATAAAGACTAAGAAAATAGCTATGTGGGAGTACTAAGCCTATCAGATATAAAAACACTGTAATGCCTCTATAACTAAAAAATTGTAGTACTGGTACACGAATAAGCGACTATCTAAAAATAGGCCACAATACATCCAAAAAGTATATAATAGAGGTAAAATACAAATTAATGTGGGAAAATACAAATTTCTTGATAAATAGTGTGTGACAACGCTATTTGGGTAAAATGATGTAGAAAAATAAAACTGGATCCATATCACAAACATTTTTTTCAATGTAAACTCCACAATGATCAAGAAATTTGATGTAAAATATTAAGTATGTAGTAGGAAATGATAGATAAATTCCAGTAGAGTCTTGAAGTAGGAAAGGCCCTTCTAATTAAGACTCAAAATTCAGAAGCCATAAACAAAAAATTGATAGATTTGAATACATACAATGAAAAACTTCCACATGGAAAATATCCTCTTAAGCAAGATATAAGCATAAATGTTAAGTGACAAAAATATGTGTTACTTAAGTCAAAGGTAAAAGTTTAGTTCTGAGTTCTTTGAATGGCTATGTGGCTTTTATTAGACTAACTCTCCAGAAGGTAACAGTTATGAACTCCAAAGAAGGCGACAAACAAAACAACAAAGGAAACAAGCTATTGAAGGACTTGATTCACATTAAAATCGGCAGAAACCAGAGGTGTTACAATCCTTAAAAGAAGGAAATCAAAGTAGGAATGATTCATATGTATACAGCCTTTCCTCTTAAGGCACTTCCTTCTCCCGTACAGATAGAATAGCTGGAACTGAAAGCCAGCTACCTTCTGGATCTGAGAAATCAGAAGACTGAGTATGGGATTGCCAGAGTGGCTAAAAATTGAGGGAGCCAGAGAGGGACAAATAAAAGCTAGAAGGCTGAAAAGCAGAGCAGAGTTTTATGCTAATGCTCACCAAAGGTATAGAGTTTAGAGTGTGAGCCTTGTCAGGTTAGAGGAGTGTGGTAAATATCTGGAGATATTCATTAAAACATTGGAAGAGCCATGCTTTAGGAATAAAGATTGGATTTCAGAATTAAGGGATATACTGTGGATTAAAAGTAAAACTGAAATAGACAAACCCTACTCAAAAGTAAAACCAAGCCGCCTCAAATTCAAGGTGAACCAAACTATGTATTAGAAACATTTCAAAATTCATGGCAGTCCTGGTTGACTCAGTCAGTTGAGCATCTATCGGCCTTTGGCTCAGGTCATGATCTCAGGGTCCTGAGATCAAGTCTTGTGTCATCTCCCTTGTCAACAGGGAATCTGCTTCCCTCTTTCCCTCTGTCCCCTCCCCCACTCATCTGCATGCACATGCTCTCTCTTGCTTTCTTTCTCTCACTGAAAGAAAGAAAAGAAAAATTTTAAAACTCTTCAGAAGAATCTAACAGATTCCAGAGTCTCTAATTTACTACCACATGCTCATCCATAAACATGCAAAGAAGTCGAAAATGTGATATGTAGTTAAGAAAAATATCAAGAAATAAAATGAGTCACAAATGACTGAGATTTGAAATTAATAGACAGGGGTAACCCTGGTGGCCCAGTGGTTTAGCACCACCTTCAGCCCAGGGCGTGATCCTGGAGATCTGAGATCAAGTCCCACGTCAGGCTCCCTGCATAGAGCCTGCTTCTCTCTCTTTCTCTCTCTTAAATAAATAAAATCTTAAAAAAAAAAAAAAAGAAATTAATAGACAGGACTTTAAAATAACCATGATGAATATGTTGAAAGTCAACAGAACACACTGGATATAGTAAATGAACAGATGGGAAACTTGAGGAGAGATACAGAAACTTAAAAAAAGAAGAAAATGGAAATTCTAGAATTGGAAAAAAAAACAATGAAAAAATTCATTTGAGAAGATTAACAGTACTGTGGACACAAAAGAAGAAAAAATCAGTAAGCTTGAAGACAAGTCCATAAAAATCAAACTGTAGCACTCAGGACAAAGAGAAAAATTGAACAGAATCTCACTGATCTTTGTGATCTACTGACATATCCATTTAGTGTATGTGGGTAGAATAAAATATAATCATATTGTATCATATCAACATTATCCAGGAAGAAAAGAAGAAAAAGAATAGAACAGAAATTTTTTGAAGATATATTAGCTGGAAATATTGCAAATTTGGTCAAAAAGAATATTTTACAGATCCAGGAAACTCAACAGTCCCCAAACAGAACATATATAAGGAAAACCACACTGAGGCACATCATGGCTAATCTGTTAAACACTAAAGATAAAAACAATTTAAAGCAGCCAAAGGTGAAGAAAGACACTTTATACTCAGGAAAATAACAGTAAGAATGATAGCTGACTTCTCATCAGAAAAAAATTAGGGCCATAAGACAATGAAATGACATATTTAAAGTACTAAAAGGAAAATCTCTTGCCCTAGAATTTTATATCTAGTGAAAATGTACTTCAAAACTTAAGGTGAAATGAACACATTTTCACATAATTGAATCCTGAGAGAATTTCTCCTAAAGACCTGAGCTACAAGGGAAATGATGATAGATAAAAATTCAGACTTACAGGAAGGAAGAAGACTAGAAATGGTGACTATATGGGTTACTTAAAAAGGGTCATTTTTTTCTTTTTAAAATTTATCAAAACGACAATTGCTTGTTTAAAACAGAAACTATAACAAAAACAAAAAACAAAAAACAAAAAGAACAGAAACTATAACAATACATTGTAGGCTTTATAAAACTGTAGCCAGTACAATACACGACAGCAGAACCACAAAATATGGAAGAGGGTACTTGGAGTTATACTTTTGAAAGATTCTCACATTATATGTGAAGTGCTATGACATTAATTCATGGCAGACTGATAGGTTAAGAAACTGCATGTTATAGAACAGCTAAATTTGAAGAAGCTGAGGGCAGGAATTTTATTGTTTTGATTTCCTTATATTGTTTTAATTTTTCAAAATTGGAGTAAGTTACACATAACATAAAATTTATCATCTTAACCATTTTTAGCATGTACAATCCAGTGTATAGTTCAATACATTTTTAAGTGTTACGTTAACATTGTTATGCTGTTTTTATTTTCAACCCATGTGAAAGTATCATCAATTCAAAAATAAAATTATGAATAACAAATAATTACTAGATACAAAAAGGGAAGCTATGTGTAGTACTAGACCACTCTCATAATATCATAACTCTTCTCTAAAATGGCTAAAAAGGAGATCACTGGGTGGCTCAGTGGTTTAGCACCTGCCTTCAGCCCAGGTCATGATCCTGGAGTCCAGGAATCCAGTCCCACACCGGGCTCCCTGCATGAAGCCTGCTTCTCCCTTTGCCTGTGTCTCTGCCTGTGTGTGTGTGTGTGTGTGTGTGTGTGTGTCTTTCATGAATAAATAAATAAAACATAAATAAATAAATAAATAAATAAATAAATAAATAAATAAAATGGCTAAAAATAGATTCAACAATGAACAGAGCAGCTTCAAAAGAGGATTTTATTCTGAGGAATGAAAACCATAGAACAGTCCAAGTTTTAATTAAAAAAATGAAAATATTCTGATGACTATGTTTGAGCAGTTTCCAAAACTATAATAATTTTGATAGACTATATGTACTCCTGAAGAGTAATTAGAATAGAGAAGGTTGCCCTTAGAGAAGGTTGTCAAAACAAAATATAGCCTTTATATTCAAGTTTATCAATCAGCCAAGTCCCTCAAAGTGAATCCACTTGGAGCTGAGTTGCTTCCTGCTGTGGTTCAAATACAAAGGCACAGATATGAGTGAGAAGCTAGGCTGACCATCTGCAGAACACTGACAGTGGAACATACATCCATTGTTCCTATGTCCATTGTTCCTATGTCCATTGTTCTCTCCGGAGAAAGACTTCTCCATGGTGCTTTCCCAGTCCTCTAGATAATGAAACAAGTAATATTTCAAAAGCCTTAGCATTTACAGTTTCCATATCCACAGCTCTCTCTGTGTAAAATTGATCATCTCATTTTAAAAGAAAATGGTGGGGACTCAGGAAGTTAAATGTGATAGCATGGTGAACAGTCAAGAAGTCATAGTGCTGGAAATGAACTCATTTCTTCTAATTCCAAATCCCATTACATTCTACTATTAGCATCTGTTAAACTTTGTGCAGGACAGCTATGTAACTTCAAAGACTCAAAACAAACTCAACTCATGCGTTCATGGAGAGGCTCCTTCCCTTTACAGTACTTGTTATGGCCCCCCTCTCCCTGTGAGAAAGAGAAATCAGGCTGCTTCTGCATCTTTGACCTCTTAGGTATAAGGCTCTGGGTTTGGTCTCTAGCTCTTTTTTCACAGTATATTTTAACCAATGAAATTAGCTCTGTGGCCTTGGGCAAGACACTTAAACTCTCAGGGTCATTCCCTTACATTTGAAACAAAGGGGTCAGACGAGCACATCTCTAAGACCCCGTCTGTCTCCAAAATGTTACAAATGCTGATATTTACTGAACACTTAATATGGGCCAGACACTGTTTTAATCCCTCTCTGCACCTTACCTCATTCAATTCTCTTAGCAATGCTCTGAGATAGCTACTCTTACTATCTGCTTCTGCAAATTAATAATCAGAAATTGAAAGAAATTAACTTTCCTCAGGTTACACAGGTAAAAGGTGATGTGTCTGATTCCAGAGCCCAATACCTTAACGCTATGCCATGCAGCCTCCCAGTAGGCTATACTCCCTCTTATTTCTTATTTCCCAATAACTGCTACTTTTCCAGTTACTGAAGCTTACATCTTCATTAGCATCTTTACCAATAAATTCATAGTATGGAAAGCTCTGGGTTTCTGTTGAGGATGGAGACAGGAAATTGAAGACTTGGTCCCATTTTCAGGGAGCTCTGTTTTCACTGGTGGCAACAACAGTGCTACCTCCTCTCTTCATTTGGAAATCCAGTTCATCCCCTAAGAATTATTTTAGGTCTCTCCTACATTAAGTATTCTTACAAGGTAGAAGTATACCTGAGGGTTAGAGGAAGGGGTAGTGGGGAGAACAACTGCTGTCACCGAATGGCTTTTTTCAAAAGCAGCACATTTTCAATAATTTTTAAGGATAACAAATTCTAACAATGATTATATATGAACATGATGAAAACTCTTCAGAGTGAAAGGTTGTTAGGCATGAAGGGAAGGTAGTCACTGTAGAGAAGGAGTTACAAGATTGTTGCCTTTTGTAATCTGGCCCCACTCCAAAGGCTCTGCCCGGTTCCCTGGTGTAAGAACTTGGCCTCTCCTCTGCTCCCACACACACTGATCTCTACAGTCTTTTCACTTCTGTGGCTTCCAAACCATATAAATGGCACTGTGTTAAACTGTGATTTTTGATCATGTTTTGCCTTTTTTCCCCTCAGTATACCATTATAAATTCTTGGAGTGCAATGACTGTCTTAAATTATGTTTATAAAATGTTTAGTGCTGTGCTGGGCATTAATACTTGCTTAGTAAATATATTTTCACTCTAATTTCTAAAAATAAATACAAAGGAGATGCAGAACATGCTTGGTTCTCAGTTTTAGAAATTATATTACCCTAGACTTATAAGGAAAACCCAAGGAGGTAACCCATTTTCATAATTCCATAATATTCCCAAACATAATAATGATCTGATAATGTTTCGCTTATTCCACCTAATTGGCCATCTTTTCTAGGATATTGTGTATAGTAAAGAGCTGCCCCCTGGATAAATACTGATATGCTTGGGCATATATGAGATATCCATTTATTGCTAACAAAGTTTTTAAGAATAGTCACAGAGACATTTTATAATTATATAGCCAGAGATGTTTTCCCATTATTTTAAACTCTGATCATAGAGGTGAGGATGCTAGACAATAATTTGTGGGGGGAAAAATAGGCAATGAAAGCACGTTTCTGGATTAAACAGGTACCTATTTGCTAGTTGGTCTGTTCATGACTAATTGGTCAATTTTGCCATTGTTGAGTCATCAAATCAGTTATGACAGTGATTTCAACAACTTAATAGACATACAGGCATTCCCCCTACATATCTTTTGTGGTTTATGGTTTTGACATTATAACAAATCAGATCCACTTCAATCATACCACTCTTCAGTGAAGTTGCATGAAGATCTCCTTATTCTCTTGATTAATGCCTTTTGTGATACCAATTCTAAAGTCCCATGAGGTTGTATTTCTTCTTCTCAAACCATTAATAACCATTAACACTGCACACTTTCTTTTTACTCTTTTAATTCAGCAATGTGCTTGAAATCTTATGGCTCTTGAAAGGAACAATTTTCAGTAGTAATGGGAGCCAGAGCTTGCATTTACTAGTCTCTTTCAGAATACTAGATGTTTCTGAGGCAGTGAGGAGAGTGAGAACACTAGGTTCTCACTAGGTACCACTAGGTGGCACCACTCTTACTTTTAAATAAAGATGGGAACGATAATGGCTCCTTATCCTAGATTTAAAAAAAAAGCTAGAGAAGGCAGTAGCAACACAAACTAGCAGCCCAGGAAACTTGGCACACTTTCTCTCCCCTTTCTGATTTTATATGTGTCATTTCATTTCCTCTTTACAATACCTTATGAAATAAATATCTGTAGTTCTATTTTTCATATAAGGAAACTGAGGTCAATAGAGGTTAAGCAACTTGCCAAAGATCAAAAAGCAGGACTTAAAGCCAGAGTGGAAACAATATTTTCCTGGCATGTAAGTTACAGCTTTTTCCTTTATTCAAAAGACATATCCATCCCAGAATTTCAATCATTGCACATCTCCAATCTTTATATTAGGAAAACCGTTAATTCAGAGTGTAAAGTATTTCACTTCCTTCTCCTCTGACAGGAAGAGATAGATTTTGATAAAAGAACTGGAAGACAAAGCTACAAACTGATGTTCCGCAGCAGCACAGAATTATTTGTTATTGAGGTGCTTTCTGGTGAATATAATAAATAGAGAATTATAAGCCAAATAACGTTGACCTAAGCTGGAAGCAAGACTGGCAAAGGCCCAAGGTGGTCACTGTTATTGACTGATATTGACAGAATAAGCTTTCAACAGAGAAGGTTGGTTCCTACAGGAATCTCAATTAGAGGCAACAGGAAATAAGCTACTGAATGTATAGTCAATGATAACCATGTTTTGGTGATGGCAAAGATGTTAGAAAAGTTATTCTTTGAGGAAAGTTATTTTGTTGAATTGCTACAGGAATCAAGAAATGATGCTGGAAGCCTGAAGCCTAGTGTAGGCCTTAAAAAAGGGAATATTAAGAAAGAACTTTATTAATGTCCATCCAAACAAGGGTAAGAAAGCCCAAGTAATGGAACTGGTTCTAGTCTCCCTAACAAAAGTGATGGCCAGAAATGGGGGTGGAAAGTGCACCAAGTTTTGCATGAGTCATAGGAATTATTCTCCTTACCCTGACTTATAAATCTTTGAGTTCACTATTCACCATCTAATCTTCACAAAACTAAATGCCTCCAGTATTTGGAAGTCCATGCTCTGTAATGCAGAACCTATTTCTGTTGACTAGAGCACTCTTACATATGGTATTTAAGTTTCCAATCAAGATTTCTAGATGATCAGTGTCAGTTCGCTTACCAGGGCCTTCTCAATTCTGGGGGAGCTCACAAGCTCCCATTCCTAGACTCCAGCATATAAAGCCCTATCAACAACTCAAAGCTTTTCATAACCCTCTGCAGCTTTGTCAGCTCTAAGCCCCTAAAGCTATTTTTACTCAACTAACCCCTGACTTATTTATTAGAAATGCTACCATGTAGAAGAACAGGTAGTGAAACCAAGAAACCTACCCTGGCCTTGATCATAGTCTTCTCCAGGTGCTGTCCAAGATAAAGTCACCTCATCTTCTACTTTGACGGCTTGTAGGTCAGTAATTTTGCATGGTGGGAACACGTCAGGATGGGGGCCAGCTGGAACTCCTAGCACTGAAAAGGAGCCTCCTGAACTGACTCGGCTAATGCCCCACTTTTGCTCCTCCTCACTTCTGCCCGCTGATTTTCTTGGAGCATTCATTTGAATGTTGCCTGTGACCAAGAAGAGAACAGCCAAAACACCAAGTTACAATCTCCTAAATAGCTCGTTTTTGAGAGATTATGGAAAGATGTTTTAAAACCTTCTTTGCTTTACTACATCTTTAGAAAGCTGAGTTTGTTTATTCCATCATTCATTCATTCATCCATTCATTTGTCCATTCTTTCACTAAATAAGTATTTTGAGAGCATATGCTGTGCCAGTAATCATAGACAAAAGAGTATCCATCATGGAATTTATAATCATACTTTAAAAACTATATTTATAAGTTGTGATAAACATAAGTAAAAAGAAGGCGGGGTGCTGTGAAGAAAAATAGTACAGGTTCATAATTTTTAGTGGTATCGAGGAAGTAACATTTAAAGGCATCCTAAAGGGTGACTAGGAGACAGCCAGGCAGAGTGGAGGTAGTAATATCCCAGGCAGAGGGAACAGGTTGTGTAAAACCTCTGAGGTACTAAAGAGCCTTGCAAATTAGAAAAATTTAATTAAAGCAAGGAGGAGAACAGTTTGAGATAAGACAGGAGAGAGAAGCTTATAGAGGGCCTTTTGGGCCATTGTAATGGCTTTAGAGTTTAATCTTTCACGCTGTGGGGAAGCAGGGCAGTGACATGATCACATTTATTTCCTAACAGGTCACTGTGGCTGCTCTCGTTAGAGAATGAGTTCTAGTGCAGCAAGCAGGGAGCCATTAAGACAGCCACTGCCGCAGACAGGGAATGTGGCAGGTTGGGCTGGGTGACAGCAGTGGGGAGGAGGGCATAAGTAGGCAGTTTGAGATGTGATTCAGAGATAAAATCAATAAAAGCTGGTGATGGATTTTAATATGGAATGGTGAAGGAGATAAAGTTGGTAGAAAAGAAAAAGAAAAGAAAAAGAAGCAGCTCCCAGGTTTCTAAAATGAGCAACGTGGGAGAAGCAGTTTAATGGGAAGGAGACTAAAAATGTAAGTTACAAGGTTTGTGATTCCTTTAAAACATCTAATTGAAGGTGACAAGGAGCCAGTTAGATATGGATTTCAAGCTCAAAAAAGGTTTTTATCTAGATCTAATAATTTTAAACTTATGAATTGGGAAGTTATAGGCATATAGACGTTATTAAAACCGTATGGATTAATGAGGTTACCTAATAACAATCTCAACTATAATAATAAATAGCATTGATTGAGTGCCTGGTTCACTATGTGCCAGGAACTCATTTACCTACCTTAAATGTATTGAGTATTTAATCTTCCTAGCAATGCTACAGGAGGGTACAATTATTACTCCCCTCCCCCCCACATCCTATTATCAAGATGATGAAACTGAGGCAAACAGAAGCTAAGTAACTTGCCCAAAGTCACACAACTAGTAGTAGATTGAAGAGTGAGATTCCAAACCCAGGCAGTGTGGCTCCAGATGATAGGGTAAGAAGGTTAGGCATGATCTCTGAGGATTGTCAGCACTTAGAGGCTTGTTAGAAAAGGAAGAGCCGGAAAAGGAAAAAAAATTCCAGAGCATAAGAGGTAATCCTAGAAGCCAGGAAATGACAAAAAAAATCCAGAGCATAAGAGGTAATCCTAGAAGCCAGGAAATGACAAAGGAGAAATCAATCAGCTGTGTCCGACACTGCTGAGGTCAGATAAAACAAGGATGGAAATATGTTCTTTGGATTTAACAGCAGAGTGTTCATTGGTGACTAGGACTGGAGCCATTCCAGTGGAGGCATTTGGGTGGAAGTCAGACTGTGGTGCACAGTGTTGTAAACTGGAGGTGAAAAAGTTCAGTCAGCAGGTTTAGATTAATGTCAAGGAAGTAGATGGCAGGGAGGTGGACAGTATCTGAAGGGTGACCAACAATAGAATTTTTTAAAATATGGGATGGTAAATCATGCTTGAATGCTGCTCAGAGGGGTCAGTAGAGTGGAATCATGCAAGGGTGAGCTCTCAAGGCCTATGGATGGGATCCAGAGCAGATCCAGATGCTGGCTTTTGGTGAGGAGAAGGATGCATACACTGCTGTGTCTGGAGATTTGGTGGTATTAAAATAGAGCAGCTCCAGTTTTTTAATGAAATATGAGCTCAAGTTGGTCATCAAAAAGTGAGCTGCTAAAGTGAATGTTATACTGAGTAGGCATGCCTAGGAAAACCTACCTTTTCCTTCCTGTGCTGCTAAGAACCTCTACAAAATACTCAGGAAAAGCACAATTGAATATTACTTTTCTAATCTCACTGTATGCTAGATGCTGATATGTGTATCCTTTAAACTCCTGGATTTTAAAAAGGTACTAGACTAGATAGTCGACTAGACTTCGAGCTCCTCAGTAGGAATCAAGTGTTTTTCTACCTGCTATCCCAAGTTTCTAGGACTAAGCCTGTCACTTAGTAAGCCTTCAAAAATGTTTGATGTATAAACGAAAGAAGGAATATTTATTTATAAGTAAAATATTAGAGCTAGATGGGAAATCCTATCTATGCCATAAAACCATGTTACCTTGCAATTTGATTTATACTGGTTTTGAAGTAAACCAAAGTAAATACCCAGGAGAGTAAATTATGTTTTAGGCAACACTGAAATGATCAGGAGATGCAAATTCATTGGAACATCTTGATTATTTTCTCCTTAAAAGCGCATAAAGACCAAAAATATAGTCACGTCATGAAATAGTCCAAATGATCAGTGGTAGCTGCTAAAATTCATGAAAAGTGTTCATAAAGATTCTGCAGTTTTGGAAATAACATTTAGAAATGTTTTTGAGATTGTTTAAAATAATTATAGCATATTTTTGTTTGTCTTTTGTACTTTAACCACCAGTTGCCTTCAGGAACTATAACAATGGTGTTAAGAAAATATGTGTATCTTCTAGTTATTTGGTGTTTTTCTCTTGAAGGAAGACAGGACATCTTCAGCAATCACTCAGTTGTCTGTAACATCTAAACTCATATTTATTCCTTCTTTCAACTGCTAACAACTTTCGCCTCTTTTCCTTGCCTAAACCTCTCTAGAGGAAATACAGGAGCTATAACTGAGAAAAAACTCAATAAATTCCTATCTGTTAGTAATTCTGATGAAACAGCCACAAGAAAGAGGTCAAAATAATGACTAAAATGAAGATACAAAATCTGGGGAATTATCTATTGCTTCCTGATTCACTACCATGAATCACGGAGGATCAAAGAGATAGCAACAAATCATACATTGACTTAAGCACAGTTTTGAAATTCCATCTCTCTTTCTTTTACTCCTATCTCTAATACACACACACACACACACACACACACACACACCAGAGATATATACATTAAATGGTGTTATTCAAATAATGGTGTTCATGATTCTTACCATTTGCTATGTAACCTGGTATGTACATAGCACGACTCCCTGGAATAGAGTAGGCTAGGCTGCTTATGCTGGGAGAGTGACTGACATGAACTTTAAAGCTATATCTACCATTTACAGCAAGGGAGAAAAAATACCTCGAGTAAATTCCATCATTTTTTATAATATCAGCACCTGCATGTATAAAAAAAAAAAACACCTCAGTGTCAATACTTGTCATCACAGTTTACTAATATTTAATTAAATCAATAAGAAATAAGCTCTTCTCCATTCTTCCCATTTTAGCAAATATAGTCATGGTCATAACTACTTTTAATATTAAAATCCAATGGCTCCTTAACTACTCCATGTGGTTCCTTAACCTCTGAAAAATTATTTTCTGAAGGTGAGTGAGTTATACTTCAGTGCTAATAAAACATTTACCAATCACCTTTAGAGCTCTCCTTCTTATCGTTGAAAATAATACAAATTTTTCGTGGAAATCAAGCATATTCTTTTTGTTTATTGTCATAGACTCCTTTGAGATAAAAGCTATGCTGTTCCCGGGAAATAAACATAGATACACATATATACATTTCATGCAATTTCAAGGGATTTATAAGTGTCCTACAGCCCTGATTAAAAAAACTCGTAGTTGATAAAGAAGTGTGAAATTATTTAATTTCCTTATTAGAGGGTACATGAAACTATTGTTCTAGATTCTGAGGGGTTTAGTGACTTGAGGTTTGACAGGCTTTGGTTCTATCCATTGTGCTTTGCTTCAGGAGGCATTTGGAAAGCTTGGCCAGTGCTGGACTTCTTTCCTTTTACACTCATCCTTAGAGAGCAGTTCAATTCCAACCAAGTCCATGATTGAATAGTGGGGAGGCCTGGAATCAAGGGTAGCAGTGGGAGGTATAGTTTAACCCAAGCTCAGGATACATTCACTATTCAAGTGCAGGTGGGCACCCTGGGCAAATGGCTTATCCTATCCTAGAGTCAGTTCACACCACCTATTTGGCCCTTGGACTCTAAACACTGTATCACCATGAAAATGTTCTCAAATTCTCACTACAGAGGCAGGACTGCTCCTTAACATGAGAAAAGTAGGAGTATATTGAATTAAAATAAAAAGTGCTAAGCAACTTGCTATTATAGTAAATCTAGACATTTTTTATCTATTGGAAAGAAATAAAATCTTGGTATTTAGTGATTTACTGATTAATCAAGTCTATCTTTGTTAAGAAATGATGAAGGAAATTCTCTCCATGCCACAGTTACTATTGCCATCTCTTTTAATCCTTGAGTAAGAAAGAAATGGAAAAGAATACTAGCTTGGGAGTCGTAAGACTTGATTGTAAGGTCTGGATCCAGCACTCAGTAGCTATAAAACAATCTCTCTGAGCCTCAGTGTTCTTATCTTTAAAACGAGACAACTTATCTCACAGGGTTATTGTGTGGATTATCTCAGAGTGTTCATGAGAAAGCACATTTTAAATTATAAGGCATTTAATAAGTGTACATTTTATCACTGTTCATGAATTTGTCAGCAGATAAATACTACTTCCATTATAAAAATAAGTGTTGGCTATTTAATATGTTTAGTATTAGGAGAGTTAGAGTGAGAGAACCTTAAGCAGGCTCCACTCCCAGCACAGAGCCCAACACTGGGCTTGAGCTCATGACCCTGAGATCACAACCTGAGCCACAATCAAGAGTCTGACGCTTAATGGACTGAGCCACCAGTTGCCTCTAGAGTATAAATTTAGACATCAAATAAATGAAATGGTTTCAGGGAATAAACATAAAAGCTATTGAGCTAACTCAGGTGAGCTCTCCTAAGAGAACAGGATCTATTCTCCAGGCTGGCCCACAGGCTGAAGCAAAGGAGAAGTATTCTGCAAAGTGCATTTTTGGATGATATACAAAAACTAAAAGGTGTGACCATGGATAAGCAATCAGAGCATGAGAAGTTCATTTGAATCCATTCCAATAGGCAAAATGAGAGAACTTCTTTGGTGTCCCTCTGAGGTAGATTTAAACTAAAATCCTTTAAAAGAACTTTTGTTTCATAAATGTCATGTAAGATGGCCATGGAAAAATGCTAATGGGTTGCCAAACCTAAGACTCTTGAAAAAATTTTTTATTTTTGAAGCAAGAGTATAGTTTTTTAGTAGATCAAACACCTGTGGCTGCCAACATAGACTTTGAGGTCCATTGCCATTCTGAGAATTTAGTTTAGGGAAAGAATGGAATAGGAAAGATAAAACAGTAGAGGAGTCCATTTTTAAGTCAAAAAGAGTTAGTCAGAAATTCTGAGTCTAGGTGCTGCTATTTCCTGGCCTGATGCTATTCTGTCTGTGATGTATGATGATGAGGCTCTGAACTCTAGGTGCAGAAAGAGCACTTCCCACTAGGCTTGCTGGCCTGGTTGTCTTGTGAGCAAATCATACATGTAAACACACTGGCTCTGCCCTCTTATTAACCCTGCTACTTGGTTAAAGAATAGTCTGGGGTTATCTCCTGGGTCACAAGTTCAATTTCCAATTTTCTTTTGACAACTGAGTCGAGGAGACTACCACTGCATCTTACTTCTTGGGTTTTCATCTGCTATTTTATTGTCCAATCTTTTTATTTCAGTGAATGATAAAGCTGGTGAATCTTAGAGAAATATGGGCATGTCACAAGGACACATAAGCCTGTTCTGTGTGACCTCATCATGTTACTAGTGTTACTGGCCAACTAAGAGCCAAGACCTAGGCATTAAGCTCCTTCCTCCTCCACTTTTACTCACTCTACAGCCCCACAGCCACACTAAAGAACCTCAAGGAGACTCTTCCCAAGTTTACATTCTCTTTCTTTGTGTAGATGTGACTGGTAGCTACTTGGTATGTCAGTGACTCTCTAAGGACTTGAGAATCTCAAAAGATTGGATGAGAAAAATAATTGAATTGAAAAAACTTTACAGATAAGCTTAAGATTGAGCATCCTAACACAACAGCAGCTCTTGAGAACATGAAAAATGGCATGACATTCCCTGTTACCTGCTCCATTGTCAAAAAGTTTCAGCACAATGGGATCTGCAGCCTCTGGCTCAATTGTAGCAGTAACAGTGGCATTCAGAATGGGATAAATCCCCTTTCTCACATTTGCATAAATCATCACAGGATGGGGAAAATGGGTGCTGTCTCTTTCCACAAAGGCTTCTACAGTAGCAGGGGGCATGGCTGAGCTGGAGGCGCGAGAGGTCACTGTCATTTTCAAGGCTTGAAGAGAATGATGGGTATTGTTCAGTGTGTAGGTCCAGAGCCCAGGCTGCAAAACAAAGTCTTTTTGTTTTGTAAAATGTGAAGAAAAAAAAAGTCAACCCTTAATTTTAAAGCATAAGTCTAAGTTCTGAGGGGTTTCAATCCTTGTTTTGCTCATGTTGTATTTTCTAAAGTACCTACAAACGAATCTCAGGGAAGCTAATATGGGTTAGAGGATAACAATTTATTATTTACGTGACTTTCACAGCACAACTTACTTTTATTGTTAGGTAACATTTTAGGGAATTATACCATGAACTTATTTGTGGGGAGGACATATTTTAATTCACATTTTTGAAGATAGTAAGTGTCCAGCTTCAAAGTATTTTATAATATTAATTTAAGCCGCTTCACCACCCCAAATTCAACGTTTATATTCCTTTTCTATAATTGAGAAAATTATAGCAAATTAAGTGGATGATTATGATTTATGTGAATACATGAAATAAAAAGCAGTGGTATCCTTCCTTCCCTTAATGTCCCCACCCTGAATATCCAGAAATCTCAAGCAATAAAACCCGTGTCCATTATAAGAGACCAAAAAGAGAAATACTCTTTTTTTAATAAGTCAGGATTCTACAATGTCTGTGTTGAGTAATTTATAGAAATATTTCTAAATACTATTCTCTTTTGCCTGTTTAGCCTGCCTGGGGGAACCTGCAAAAGAATGTCAGAAAGAAAAAAAAAACATAAACTACAAATAACAGAAATTTGTTCTTTGGAGAAGGTTATATACATTATTTTTATCCCCATCCTTGCTGTTGCTTCTTCTTCTTCTTCTTCTTTTATTTTTTTTTTTAGAGAGCAAGAGAGCACACAGAAGTTGGGGGGAAAGGGAGAGAGAGAGAGAGAGAGAATCTCATACAGGCTTCATATTCAGCACAGAACCCGACACAGAGCTCCTATCACAATTGCAAGATCATGACCTGAGCTGAAACCAAGAGTCGATGGCCTAATGGCCATCCAGTTGCCCTGCTGTTGCTTCTTATTAAACCCTAGAACAGGAGGAACACAGTACAGCTGGAAGAAAAAGAGAAAAAGCACCAAGGAGTTAAGTCATGACTCAGTGTGGAAAGTTAAGATGCCACCACACCCTACCCAACCTTCTTCATTGGGATTCATGTGCTTGGCCATATTCCTGTGAAGTCATAATTCAAGTATCAATATAATCTATTTATTCTTTTTTTTTTTGTAATCATAACATTAGTAAAAGACAATACAGATCTCCATATCAAAAACTTCTCTTTGGGTGTAATATGTGTTCTGTTCTAGGGCACCTAGTGCAGGCTAAGAGGTCAGGCAAAGGCAGAAAAAAGTAGGTAAAGTGTTCTTGGCTCCTGTGCAAAGAACATGATGTGAAAAGAACATGATGAGTTGAGAGAAAAGTTAGGAGGAGCAAAGCAGAGGGTGTTTGGGAAGAGGGTCAAGAAAAAAGCTTGGGCAAAAGCCCTAACATAAACAGCCTGATATGTAACAGTAACCACATGGATTTTATCCTGAGACCACCAATGAGTTTTGAATAGAAGACAAGTTTGATCAGATTTGTGCTTCAGCAGAATCACCAGAGTAGAAGGACTGCACTCAGGCAATTCACCACCCTGCTTGGAATCACTAGTGGTTCCCTTTCCCTTTAGGATTCAAGCTCTTTTTGCCTTTATGGACATACAGAGCCCTTCCTGACATGGGTCCTATTTGTGTCTAGCCTCATCACTTTCTTTCTTTCCTTCCCCTCAATGCCCACCTCACATGCTGCTGTGTAATTCATCCATATTGACCTCCTTGTAGTTCTATGAAAAGCTATATTCTATTTTTTTTCCTCCGTCCAGAATATCATTGACACCTCTGGCCTCTTTATCCTCCATATTTCTATATTGATGTTTTTACTTTCAGGAAGCAGTCACCTTCCCCCAAAGTCTGTGCATCCCTCCTGTATGCTCTGAGTACCCCGTTCATATTCCTACCATGGTATTTTAATATAAAGCACCTAGAACAAAACCTAGAATATAGCAGATACTCAAAAACATGTATTGCATATATTCGTATTATAAATTCTAGGTAGAGTTTTCCCCCCAAGCGTATAAATAACTATGTGTGAATTTTGCAAAGAAAGTAAGCAAGAAGAAATTATTTGTACTGCATACATACTAATTTCCACTGTTGAAGAGAGAAGACCTTGGTATCCATTATTTAAAGTTTTGAACATACCTTAGTTGTTTCTCTTAAATTTTTAACAGTCTCAAAATGCTTTTGTATAAATTTGAAGTAAAATTTTGATGTATCAGGATAGGATTTCTTTATACAGTGCATTTAATTATGTGATTCAACTGAAAGTTATGTACTCAACTAAATGTTGTCATTATGAACAGGCTCACAACACCTACCTCAGCAGTTCCTGGAATGTAGAGGCGAGCAGTCTGCAAAGCTGGATTGGTGATAAAATTATTTGTGTAGTATTTTCTTCCATTAGGATCAAATAACAGAATCTCAGGGGGACCACTGATCTGCCATGCGACTAGAAAGATTGTGTCATTGCCCACACTGTCATCCATGGTCACCGTGTTTTTCAATTGATGGTGAGGTTTAACATTTTCACCTGTACTTTCAAGCTGTTCAAGAAAACACACATATATGTGAAAGTTTCTAGGGTAGGCATAAACATTCCATCTTTTCCTTTACTTCTGGACAAATAAAAATAAAATTGGCAAAAAAATAATTTAATTCTGACATGAACTATATTCATATAAATCACTTTTTATAAAAATACCTCACCAAAGTGAAATATTCTATATTATAGGACTACAAAAGATATAAAATATTCTAGTATGGTTAATACAAGTATCACTTCATTATTTTTTATAGAGAAATTTTAACTGTTCTCATACTAATTCTCATCCAAATCAACATTAGCCTCAGATCAGCAATTATAATATCAAACTTAAAAAAAATTTTTTGTTCGCGAATGTGCTTAAGTGGTTTGATTTATGTTATCTCTCCAGATACTTGTATGTATTTTTTTTTCAAGTAGGCTCTACTCCCAGCATAGAGTCCAGTGTGAGGCTTGACCTCACAAACCTGAGATCAAGACCTGAGCTGAGATCAAGAGTCAACTCAAATGACTGAGCCACCCGGGTGCCCCTACCTTTTTATATATTTTAATAATAAACAAAACACTGAGTTTCAGGGGGCTTGGGTACATTAAAATAATTATTTAGCCATTCACAATAAGCCACATGCACACGTGTGTGTGCATACAACACATACAGAGTGCAGATGACAGTACAGTTAAATGCTTTACATATGTTATCTCACTAATCCTATGAAAACCCTCTGAAGTGAGTATTGTTGTTATCCACATTCACAGATGAGAAGACCGTGGCTTAGAGAAGTCATTTGTCCAATGTCACATGGCAAGGAGCTGAAACTGGGATAGAGCTCAGGCAGGCTGACACCAGAGCCCCTACATTTATTTAATCACTGTGTATTTACAACAGACACAAGTCAATAAATAACTTTGAAAATTTTTATTTATTAAATAAACACACTGTGTAACACTCTGTAATATTGCTCAAACTTGGAAAGCATATAAAATTTTTGGTAGATGACAGCAAAAACACTGCGGATTATTTATTCAAATTCGTTTTACAAGCATTTGTGGACTGCTGACTAGTGGGGCACATTCTGTGCCGGGCCAGATCTATTGAAGGGAATTAGATGTAGTTTCTGTCCATGGTCTAGTGGGGCTAATGACATACAACTGGGGGAGAGGAGGCCAAGTTTGGGAACATGAGGCTAATTTGAGCCATATGATTTTTAAAAACTTTTGTTAAATTTCTAAAAACTTTAAAATGTTTGTTTTTATTTCATATTATTAAAGAAGAAATCATGTGATAGAAAGATTATTAGGAACAACCAATTGTAATTCAATGATAATGTATGTTCTCATTTATGATTCACCTTTTTTCACTTCTAATGATGGAACTGTGGTTATTGCCTTACTGTGTACATATAATCTTGATGTTAAATATTTCCTAAGAATAATTTAACTGATTTCATTGTTCACAACAAGTCATTAACTTGGCAGTTTCACTTACCATCTGTGAGGAAACAGCAGATGAAATTTTGTCCAGACTCTTAGTTATGTTCAAAATATCTTTAAACTACTTAGAAAAAATTTGGCCCTTTTGAAAATGGCTTGAGTAGAGGAAGCCCTTTTTGAACAAAGTCAATTGCAGTAGTTGAAGGAGTACTTAAAAATTTTTAGAATTTAGTGAAATAGTTGATACTTTTAATATGAGGGAGGAGCTTTGAAGAAGTTTTTTAAGAAGCCAAAAAAAGTAAAATGGATTATGACTGATAGTTATTATAGAACTCAAACTAAAGACACAATTTCTTATTTTCCTCCTTGGCGTTGCCTCCACCCCACTCCACACCTATTTTAGCCGCTAGGAAGGAGCAAATTCTGCTTACAGACCTTTAAAGGTAAAGGTGGCAATTACAGGAAATTATTCCTAAGGTGGTGAAGAACAGACATTAGGTAAAACTGAATCCAGGCTTTGGTGAGACCAAGAAGCTCATTAAAAGCCTTCTGTGCAAGAATTATTACATAGTCAAATAAGGTTAATGAGGCAGTTAGCACAATTCATCTATTTTCTTGATTCCTTCTCTCTGCCGCCCCCCCCCAAACCCAACCCCACCCGTTAGTATGATATTGAGGAAATCCTGACCTGAATACATTGTTGAAAAATGTCTCCAGTTCCAGAGGAAATTCTACTGAAAGCATCAATCATGCTGTTGGAGTTTGATTTATCTGGAACAAAGAACTTTAAACCTCCTGAAATACATGATTATGTTAACTATTAAAATGTATAAAATAAAACAAAAAATAACAGGTTAGGTCTTATCCAACAACCTTTCTTGTGTAAGAGGGTTAATTTGGGGAAAGGAGTTATGCTTGACCTGCTTTGCATCCTACCAGCCATGTGATAAGCAGCAGAGATGAGTGGTTTTGTCGGTTTTGTTCACAGCTGTAACGTCAAGGTCTAAACCTCTCTGGGGCAGCCCAGGTGGCTCAGCGGTTTAGCACCACCTTCAGCCCAGGGTGTGATCCTGGAGACCTGGGATTGAGTCCCATGTCAGTCTCCCTGCATGGAGCCTGCTTCTCCCCGTGTCTGTGCCTCTCTCTCTCTCTCTCTGTCTCTCATGAATAAATAAATAAAATCTTAAAAAAAATAATAAACCTCTCCCTGGCACAGGATAAAAACTCTATGAATATTTATTGAATAGTCTTGTAATTAAGGTAATTCCTAGATAGTCTAGGGTAATTGCTACCTGTCTACATTGCTATATATTTACATTTACATTCATATTCTGAAAACATTGTTTTCAAAGATAATTCCATAAAACCTAACTTTCAGTTTTAAAGTCAGCAATATTCATTTTTATTGACTATAAGGAATATAAGATAAAATTATTCTATGCCTCATATGGAATTAAAAAAGGTATGTGTCTTACAATATGGTATGTGTCTTTATCACATATTAAACATATTTTTAGCCCTGTGTTATACATGCTCAGACTGATTTAACAAAGAAATTATGAAATTATATTTTCATTCGATGTGTATAATTGGCATCTTCTAAGGAAAATGTTTAAAAGTCAGCAAAATTTTGGAGGCGTCTGTGTGGCTCAGTCAGTAGAGCGGCTGTCTTTGGTTCAAGTCATGATCCCAGGGTCCTGGGATTGAGCCCCAAGTTGGGCTCCCTGCTTGATGGGCAGCCTGCTTCTCTCTTTCTCTGTCCGACGATTGTGCTCTCTCTCGCACGCACACTCTCTTATCTCAAATAAATAAAATCTTCTTTACAAAGTCAGCAAAATTTGGGGGCACATTGGTGGTTCAGTTGGTTGGGCAGCCAAGTCTTGATTTTGGCTGAGGTCATGATCTTGAAGTTTTGAGATCAAGCCCTGTGTCAGGCTCCACTAGGCATGGAGTCTACTTGGGATTTTCTCTCTCCTTTTCCCTCTGCCCCCTGCCCCACCCCCTCTCTCTTTCTCCCTCTCTGAAAAAATTAAAAATTAAAAGCAAAGTCTGCAAAATTTTGGCATAATTTGATTTTTATGTTGTTTTCCTTAAGATAACTGTTTCTATTTTTTTCACTTTAGCCACACATTCTGTTGACATAATCTGAGTTTCATGTTTGTGCTTTGAATATTCAAGTTAAAGGAAATGCTCTAAAATATAAGTTTTTAGAAATATGTTTACCTGTACGACGTGATAATTCCTCCAGATTTTCAACCACAGATGAGCCCATGGCAATGGAATGAATGGTTGAACCACTGCTGAGTGCGGTGAGTAAGCAATTGTCAATATGCTCATCATCTCCATTGGTCACTAATATCATCACAGAGCCATAGGCTTTTCCATTCAGCTTTTCAACCACCTGAACATATAGTATCAGTCATTTGGAAGGAAATGTAGTTCAGATTGTCTGACTGAACAGAAGAATTCACTCATTCCAGAATCCCCACCCATGAGGCATATGCCTCTTTCAGATCTTCTGTGGCTCACTGCCCTCTATGCCCATCTCCATTCTGGCCTCAATTCACTTCATCACAGAACCTGATAGCATCACTCTACATGCCATTGCTGGTTTGCTTGTAGAGAGGGACTCTTCCTGTTTGAATCATCACAATATGACCCTGATTTAGAATAGGGTCCATAATAGAGGATATGGCGGCACATTCTTATGTGTTATCACTGCCAGTGAATGACCAATAAGACGCCTTGGCTCTTGGCTCAATCTTGGCTACACATTAGAATTAGACAAGTCCAGAATTATTATATACAGAAGGCAGACATGTTGATTTTGACTGGAAACCCAAGTGTAAAAATGGCTACAGTTGGGACAGTCCCAGAATGTGGGGAACAATGTTAGAAATAGGAACAGTGTTAGAAATCATCTAGATGGCACTAAAGTCTTCCATCCTTGGCTGTTTATTTATTTATTAATTCATTCCTTCAACAAGCATTCACTGAACAATTATTATGTGACAGGTACTTTGCTAGGCACATGGGGTTTAATGGTAAACAAGATATGATTCCTGACCTTAAAACTAATCCATCATTACGGGTCAACATCATTATAGTTGAAAGCTGTTATGACCACAGTATAACAGATTGCCCCAAATCAGAAGGAACCTCAGATACAAAATGAAGAAAAGGAAGTGAGGGTGATTTGAGGGTTGGGGTGCCCTACTGTACCTCAAATCCCTTCTTAAGCCCTGAGCAAACGCTGGTTTCTGCTTCTGCTGACACAGTCATAGGCAGGTGTGCAACCAATAGCTTTCGATCATCATCACTGTTAATTTGGTGTAGTTGGGCTCTGATCTCCCCTTTGCTGTTGAAACTGACGATACCCACAAAGGTATGAGTTTCAACAATTTGCATCAAGTAAAATTCTACTGCTTGTTGCAGTCGAAGGAGTCTGTTAGCCTATGTCCCAAAAAGGAAAAAAAAAGAAAAAGAAAAAGAATTACATTTGTTTGGTAGACAAAAGTATGACTAAGCAACTCAATCAGCAAATATTTCTGCAAATCATTAGCAATGTCAGATTGTGATTTTTTGAGCTGTAAAGAATGACACAATGCTGGATCCTCACTTCATTAATTGTAAAAAAAAAATACAAGTGCTTTTCAAAGAGGGGGGGAGTGGTTTAGAACCGTGCCTCCCGGGATCCCCGGGTGGCGCAGCGGTTTGGCGCCTGCCTTTGGCCCAGGGCGCGATCCTGGAGACCCAGGATCGAATCCCATGTCAGGCTCCCGGTGCATGGAGCCTGCTTCTCCCTCTGCCTGTCTCTCTGCCTCTCTCTCTCTCACTGTGTGCCTATCATAAATAAATAAAAATTAAAAAAAAAAAAGAACCGTGCCTCCAAGAAGCTGTTCATATTTACCACTCTCTAAGGATACCTATTCACACTGTTTCTCTCCAACTCAGAATTCAAGTTCTATGAAACCAGTTAAAATTAGATTTGTAGCTGTTTCTTTTAAAATCCAGTTTGGATAAGAGGAAACACCACAAAAAGATAGTAGAGAAAAGTAGCAGTTAGGGGTATGTGTACTGGCACTATCCTCTGTTACCATGGTCATCTTAGCCTGGGCACTTCATCTGTAAAGTGAGGATAATAATATTTTTCTTACTTTTTTAAATAGAATCACTATGAGTTTCAACTGAGAGACATAAATGACAGTACAGTTATACTCTGAAGCATTAACCAATGATAAATTAGTATTAGTGACCAGGTTTGGACAGGTGATGGTACTGATGTTCACTAGGATCACTCGTTTTGAAGGCTATGGGAGCAGCAAACTGAGCTTCTATGACCACCTCTTCAGCGATGACTGTAGTCTCTATCTCCAACCCAGACAGCTCCCTTAATATCTGGACCTACATTTCACATTGCTTAGGAAACATTACCAATTTAACATCCCACAGGTATCTCAGACTCAACACACTTTGAATTCATTGCCTCCCTTCCCAAATATTGTTTCTCTTACAATATTGGGGAGAAAGTTGGTACAGTGGATGAAGCAAGGACTTTGAATCCTGCCTTCAAAGTTTGCTAATTATGTGACCATAGAGAAATTATCTTTTTTAGCTTCAGTTTTCTCATCTGCAAAATGGGTATATAGTCAGCACCCAGTAATTAGCAGCTATTGCTAACATCATGTCATGAAGTCATCATTCTTTTTTAAAATTAGCTAATTAATTTTTTTTAAAGTTTTAAAATTTTAATTCACCATTCTTAATCATGATCTCCATTCCCAACTAGTTAAGCCAAAAGCGTGGGCTGTCTTTCATTACCCATCTGTTATAAGCCCCCATATCCTCGAACAGGTCCTACCAACTCAAAGTCTTAAGTTTCTCTCAGATTCATATCATCTCTGCATCTTATCCGCCATTTTCTTAGACACACCCAATATTTGTTGTAGCCGTACCAACAGATGTACTCCCCACAGATTTTTCTAATTTTGCCTGTCAGCCACTGCACAAATTCTTCCTTTCCCTGGAAATCTTCCCTTCTTCTCCCTCAACCTAGCAAGTACCTTCTCATCCTTCAAGATTCAACTCCAAGTTCATCCTCTCAATGAAGTCCTCCTCAGTCACTTTCTTTTATGGCACTAGATGCTTCCTCATCAGCGTTCCCAAAGCAACTCACACCTCTTTGAAGCCTTGTCACATTATATTGTATTTATTCACATGTGCATGTGTGTGAGCATTTCTTATAGACTTATTTATTCATTTGAGAGAGAGAGTTGGGAGGGAGGAGCAGAGGGAAAGACTCTTAAGCAGACTCCTCACTGAGCTTGGACCCTGTCTGGGGGCTCCATCTCATGACCCCGAGATCATGACCTGAGCCAAAATCGAGAGTCAGACACTTAACCAACTGAGCCACCCTGCAGGGGCCCCAAATTGTGAGCATTTTGAAGCAGAGACTATGTCCTGTCATTTCTGCATCCCACAAGCCAGCACAGTACAAGTGCCTAATGAACAAATGACCATGACATTTCAAGGACAATATTGGCAGGAAAAGAGAAGGAAATTTGCTTTGCTATGAGTGTGTTACTTTAGGCTTATTTCTCTTCCACATCCCTTAGATCTTCTCTCAAGTCCAACTATCACTTTCACTCTGTCTATTCTTCTTCAATAGAGGCAGCTAGCCAATATAAATCATCTGGAGACCATATTTTAGAAGATCATGCCCTAGTTAGCTGCAGGTAGGCAAGATTACAAAATTATTTAGATGTTGAATGTATGAGTGGTGCTCCTAACGTTTCAGAGACAAGCCAAAAAAGACAAATTTTCTACAACTAGTGATCCAGAGAATACAAGAGGATAAACTCTTCCTTAGGACAAGTACTATAATAAAATAATAACTACCACTTAGGAACCAAAAGCTTCATATTTATTTTCTCATTTATTCCCCTTTGACAACTTTATGAAGTAGATGATGGTATGATGGTAAATGTTTTTTTAAACTGGCTTTCTGGCAGAAAGAGAGAGAGAGAGAGAGACCTTGATTTCATAATTTTTGTGGGGTACATACTCCCACCATGGCTAACTTCAAGTTGTCAATTTGACATCACTGAAAGCAGAGTTGGGTAAGAAATATGTAGTAGTAGACCCAGACAGATACAGTAGGCCAGAAATCATCTTAAAAGCATAGATCGGAGATCAGCAGTCATTTTCAGAAAAGGGCCAGAAAGTCAAGTATTTTAGTCAAGTATTTTAGGCATATGTTCTCTGTTGCAATTACTCAACTCTGTTATTTTAGCACTAAAGTGGCCATAGATACGGTAAATGAGCATTGCTGTGTTCCAATACAACTTTATTGATGGACACTGAAATTTGAATTTCATATAATTTTCACATGTCATGAAATATTATCATTCTCTTGATTTTTTTTCTAATCCATTTTAAAAGTAATCTATTTTTGCTTGTGGGCTATGCAAAAATAGGTGGTGGGCCAAATTGGCCCATGAACTGTTGTTTACGGATTCTGCTCATAGATAATTGTAAAAAAAAAAAATAGTAGGAAAATAATCAGGAAGTGATGAGTTTTAAGCATTTATTATGTTTGTTTTAATATACTGTATTTAATTCTAAATCTACATAGTTTATTTTTTTAATAATGGCTATATTTAACTACTGGCTTGCAAATTTTCTAAAAATTTAACAATCGACTCTAATGAGCTAGTATAAGCTGCTTCTGTCACAACACTAAAAGTAGGTATTATAATCCCTATTTTACAAATGAGAAAACAGTTTGGGAAGGTTATTTTGCTCCTGAATATATAACAGTAAATAAGAAGCCAGGTTTTAAAGCACATATGCCTGGTTCCAGAGACTAAGACTTTGACCACTAACTGAGAGTTCTGGGGCTTTCAGGAGTGGATTTCTGGAAGGCTGCAAGCTTCTTGGATGACTGAAGTATGGTTTTCTATCCATACTGACATGGAAAATACACATACAATGGATAATCACACACTCTTGCAAACCCAATGTCTCTTACCTCAGCAAGCTTACCAGTGAGTGAAATATAGCCAGACAAGAGATTCTCTTACACATCAGAGTTTTGGGAAAGGATCTCGGTTGGAAAAAAAGTCGCAATTAGTAGCAAAAAATCAGGGCTAGGGATTATCTGTGGGTTTCATTTATCTGCCTTATCTCAATTTCTGGCTTACATCCTAAATTTGTTCCTCTTGTCCCCAAGAAAAGACAAAATACATAACAGTTCCAAACCTTGGCCTCTCCTCCTTTGCCCTTACCTGCTAGAAAATGAAAAGAATCGAAAACTGATAGAAAAAGTGAATGGTTTACAACCACTTTGGTGCAAAATATTACCTCTGCCATCTTACTGGACACATCCAGGACTAAACAGACCACTTTGTCACCAGGCTGAATAAGAGAGAACATGGGAGGCGGTGGAAGTTCAGTCCCATTCATGGGAAGGCTATGATTAAAGTCAGCAGAGTCTGTGATTACATCCCATGCACTTCTGAGGCTGCACATTTGGTTCTGTAGGTTTGGAGCTTCTTGGTTGTGCGTACGTGCATTACAGAATTCAACCACCTAGAAAAAGAACAATGCCTATCAGAGAATAAAGGCACTCCTCCCATATTAGACATACTTCTTCTCAAGCAACTAAAGGTAAAAGGAAAGGTGAGTTGAAACATGAGATATCAGAAGTGCTAAAGCAGCCCTTTATTACTTCAAGAATGATATTGAGTTTACAAATATACCTTCGCACCCTTTGCTTGAAACACTGGCAACCTTGTGGTATTTGTGATCCGTTTATTATAGTCTATTTGCACTTGGATAACAGAGAGCAGACCATGTATATATATCTTAGTCTTAAGAAAACAAAACAATGTTCCACTTTTTTTCAAATGATAGTGTGTTAAAGAAAACACTCTAGAAAATGTTATCTCGGTCAACCTACTCCTTCGAATTATATATAATGACCCAGCTGCACCTTTATTTATTGATCAGTCAACATAAATTGATCTAGTTCAAATATTGATCTCTGTAAGAATAGGATAATGAACAAAAAAGCAACTTAAATCTACTTCCTGATCTTTCTCCCCTTTTGGAAATAGAGATATAATTCATTTAATAATACTAAACATATGTCACCCCTTTTTAAGGTATGGTTTGCATCGCAAAGTAATAGGTTACCACCTATTCCCAGTGCTTATATTCCTACAGAGTAGATACTTCCTGCTAACAGAGCCATGGGAGCTTAGAGCTAGAAGAAACCTGATAGACTTCCCAGTCCCATCTATAATTTCATAGAAGGGGAAGCTAAAGCTTCAGAAGGCTGATAATTGCTTAAGGACATGAGTTTCCCAGGGGAGACGGGAATGTAACCTGTTTTTGTTGTTATTTATTTATTTTTTTAACTCTTTTCTCTCCTGACTATGGTTAGAGAATTGTGAAACTTTTTTGACTGGATGTTAGTGATTAGGTCTTTCAAAGGATCACAATGTGGATGAAATACATGAAATTAAGTTGGCCTTAGGTATTAAAGCTATAAATTAAAAACAATGTATCAGACAAGAAGTATGAAAAATCACTTTAAAGTTGCAGAATGGGGATCCCTGGGTGGCGCAGCGGTTTAGCGCCTGCCTTTGGCCCAGGGCGCGATCCTGGAGACCCGGGATCGAATCCCACGTCGGGCTCCCGGTGCATGGAGCCTGCTTCTCCCTCTGCCTATGTCTCTGCCTCTCTCTCTCTCTGTGACTATCATAAATAAAAAAATAAATAAATAAAGTTGCAGAATGACTCGTAGCCTTGACTAAACCAGATTGAAGAAAAAAATATTTAAAGAAAAGAATATGTCAATCTAAGGAACATTGGTCATCTATGGAAGCAAAACTTCCAGAGGCATGCACCCGTGCCCCAGCACTGTGGAGGGGAGATTTAACACACACACGTGAGTTTCAGGTCTTTGTGAAGATGGGTGGACAGGTCAGGTCATGAAGGCTGATACCAGTAAACCTCTGTATCACCAGTCTCCTTCCTTTCTGATTCTATTCCTTCAAAGCAGGCTTCTGGTGAGAATTTGGCTGCTTCATGCTTCTTCCTTCAGACAGAAAATGAACTAGCTGGAGAATGTTAAGTATTAGATCTTCATGACAGAATACTCTTTTAAAATAACAATTTTTAAAACTGGTGTTCTACATCCATACACTAGTCTCTTGGTAATGCAAAATACTGACAAGGTTAAGTTTCTGAAACTACAAAGGGTTAGTTGACTTCTTTTGGTAACGTCTGGTTTTTCTTTTAATTTCTGTGCTCTGTGCAAAACAAGGGAAAGAGAATTAGGAAACAATTAAAATAAGAGTGGTTTGCTACTTCTTACTTTTTTTTTTTTTGGAGGTGCTGGGAAATGGTTTGCTACTTCAAATGAAAGACATATAATCATGTATTTTATCACTCTTAGTAACTCAATACACTTTTCCTCAATACCTTCAGATGAGCAGTTTATTTTGAAGTCTACAGAGCTTCCTTGTTAAATTACCTTCCCTAGAAAGCAAATAATCACTTTTCTAAAGGAACCTTTTTTTTTTTTTTTGGTGATCATCTTTGGGGCCTTGGTGTTTTTTATCTGTGAAATAAAAACTAGATAAACCGTAAAGCCCCCAAGCTCTAAAACATCGTGAGTGCTAATTGTCTTTTTGTTTAAATACTTCAAACATTATCAGTCCACCTTGGGAAGAGATGGCATGTTGTAGGAAGTTGTCATTCCAAGGCAGTTGTCTTTATACTTACAGAAGATAAACTTTGCATGAACATTATCGATGCTGTTGCATTTTGGGTGCTATTATATATAAACATACATCCTTCTTTGAAAAGTTTACTAATAATACAGTTTTCTTGGGGGCAAGGACCTTTTTCACATACAAAAATGCCTGCGATATCAGATGAACACCTAAAAATAGAAAGAGAAATTGGGTCTATTTTAGAAATACTTATGTTTTATCTTCATTGGCTCATATAATAATTTGTTACAGGGCTTGTAGCTTGCTAGATACACATAAAACATTTAAAAAACTACTCTGTTAAGAAAGCTCATTAATTTGGAAATGCAGTCCACTTTATGTTAAAGCATTTGATCTGGATGAGGAATTCTGTATTACCAAAAGTTTTACCAACTAAACAGGGTAAAAGAAAAAGATCCTAGGAAATCAACATGATTTTTTTGGAGTTCCAAGGAGGAACATGATTGATAGTATCTTGTGTCACAGCGTCTTTGAGCTCATTGCCATTGGACATCAGAGCAGAAGAAAGTGAACATGTAATAATGATATTTAAAAGGGTTCTTTCCTAAATAAGCAATCTCAGACACTCCAATAGAAGTGAAGAACAATACAACCTTTAGAAGAGAAATATTTTCCAATTGATAATCAATTGATAATTGGTCATTATCTACCAAAATTATAGATGAGGGCACATTTGACCCAGTAATTCCTGGAAGCTATTCTATAGATATATGGATCTGCCTGCATACTGAGAAATTACATATATGTAGCATTATGACTATAATATTATTGGTAATAACAAAAAATTGAGAACAACCCACTTGTCCAACAATAGGAGACCGGTTGAAAGCAAGTGAGATGGTACATCCACACAGTGGAACACTAAACAATTATTTTTAAGAAAAAAAAGAAAATATATATTCATATTTATTTAGATTTACGTGAAGAAATACTAAAAAATAAACAAGAAACTAATAAAAAATGGTTACCTAGAGGGGATGAGAGGGAAATGGGTGAAGACAAGGGTGGGAACAAGATATCTTAGAGTTAACTTTTTATATTGTTTTCATATATTTTTTTAAAGATTTTATTTATTTATTCATGAGAGACACACAGAGAGAGGCAGAGACAGAGGCAGAGGGAGGAGCAGGCTCTATGATGGAGCCCGATGCGGGACTCAATCCCAGGAACATGAGATCATGCCCTGAGCTGTGAAGGCAGATACTCAATGGCTGACCCACCCAGGCATCCCTGTTTTCATATTTGAACCACATAAACATTTATCAACTTTTTAAAAAGTGAAATAAAATTGTAAAATGAAAGGATTTCTTCCTTGCAAGTTAGGTTTTAGCTGCCATTAGCTGCTTCATGTCAGAGTCAAAAGAAAAAAAAAAGAAAATTTTAAACAGAAAAAGTACCAACCTTGTTACTTTAACTTGATTTTGCCCATTTATATAGAAAGGTTTCTCATCATTATATTCATCAAACAAACCCCAACGGAGATGGGCCCATTCATGGGCAAATACTCTACCTGTGGAAGAGAGATTTTTTGTTTTGAGTTCCTGAAATCTCAGCAGTGGGCTTTGCTAACGAGTGAAGATGTAATATCACTTGACTATATATACTCACTACATAGGGTTGAAGTGTAATCCTCCCACTTTTCTCTTCCTGACCTATTCCCATCTCCTGCTTTACCCCCTACCATCATATAAGAGGCAGTCTGAAAATACATTTAGTCCTGTAAATGCAAACCAGTGATTGATTTACTTGGCGCATGCCCTATTTGAAACTAGTGATGGTCCCACATTGTCTCATTTCTCCAGTGAAGCTGTGTAGCACATTTCTATGTAGCTTCTTACAGGCCTACCATTTCTAGATTTGGGGAAAGAGAAAGAAGTATATCTAAGTAGAGTGGACTGAATGCTTATGTCCCCCCCAGATTTGTATGTTGAAATCCTAATGGCCCATGTGATGGTATTAGGAAGTGGAGCCTTCAGGAAGTGATTAGGTCACAAAGGTGGAGCCCTTATGAATAGGATTAGTGCCCTTATAAAGAGATCCCAGAGAGCTCCCTCCTCTTCCCACCATGTAAGAACAAAGGCCATTAAATGGTTGTCTATGTACCAGGAAGTGGGTACTAGACACCAAATCTTCCATTGCCTCAATCTTGGACTTCCCAGCCTCCTGAACCATGAGAAATAAATTTCTGTTGTGTAAAAAGCACTCAGTCTATGGTATTCTGTTATAGCAGCCCCAAAAAGACTAAGATGCCAAACATGTAAACAAAAATTTGCTCTTCTTTAGTCTGTGTTATCCACACATGCCTACTTTTTTCTTGTACATTATCCTCCTTTCTAGAGCAATGATTGAAACCCTGGGGCCAGAGAGAGACAAAGGAGTACAAAAGATCCTAAACCTCCTCTCCAGTTCAAATTATCCTTTCTCTGTTATTTTATCTCTGATTCTCCACGTTTATATTTTTGTCTCCAACTCTTGGCTCAGGGAAACGCCAATCCTCAGCATCAAATCCCTTATATCTTTATCTCTACTTCTCTAAATCTTGCATTTCCTTCAGTGTTCTGATCAAAACTATTCCCTAGTAAAAGCTTTCAAGATTAACCCCTCTCCCAAAATGCACTTTTCCTTTCTGAATTCTTTTAAGTTCTGAGAGCAAGTATTTGAAGAGCTGAGTGAGGCTGCAGCTTATTGTGCAAGTTTTGCAACGTGGGACAAAGGAAGGGAGGGGAAATAAGTTGAAGGTATTAAGGGAAAGTTTGTGCCTACTCATGCAATTTAGAAGTGCTGGTGAGGTCATCTATTTGGCAGAGATTATCAGCATCCCATAGTTACTGGGAAAAAGATGTTTTTATAAAAAGTGTTTTAGGGATCCCTGGGTGGCGCAGCGGTTTAGCGCCTGCCTTTGGCCCAGGGCGCGATCCTGGAGACCCGGGATCAAATCCCACATCGGGCTCCCGGTGCATGGAGCCTGCTTCTCCCTCTGCCTGTGTCTCTGCCTCTCTCTCTCTCTCTCTCTCTCTCTCTCTCTCTGTGACTATCATAAATAAAATAAAAAAATTAAAAAAAAAAAAAGTAAAAAGTGTTTTATAGGGGTGCCTGGGTGGCTCAGTCTGTTCAGCATCTGCCTTCGGCTCAGGTCATGATCCCAGTGTTCCGGGATCAATTCCCACATTGGACTCCATGCTCGGTGGGGAGCCTGCTTCTCCCTTTCCCTCTGCCTGCCATGCCCCCTGCTGTGCTCTCTTTCTCTGTCGAATAAAATGAAATCTTAAAAAAAGAAAAAGTGTTTTATAAAGTGTTTTGTACAGTGTGTTGCCCTAGTTCCTGCTATCCATATAGATGATAACAACATTTATATAGATTTAAATGGCAGTTAAAAGTGAAAACATCATTTGAAAGGCACTATTTTATGTTAAAATCAAAAACTAAAAATTAAGCATGGGATAGTTAGCCTTTGAGCTGTTGATCTGTTCTCTGTACAGTTTCTCCCTCACATTTATCCACTAAACACCAGTCTCCAAATCTATGACCCTGACTTCTCTCCCAAACTCCAGCCGCCCACATCCATCACAGGCTGAGCCTTTCTGCCAGAACAATGGCTGCTCCCCTCAATCAACTTGCCTAGATCCAAACCTGTGGATGTCCCTTCTACCTCTGACATAAACCTGATGTGCTCCTTAATGCTGCCACACACCCCTCCCCTCTTGCCTTTCACTCTGTAGTAGTGTGACCTCTATTTCTCTTTTTAGCCTCTGGAGAATATCTCCCAAGATTTAGAGTTGTTAGGATTAAATAAGGTAACATTTGAAAAACAAAAAGCACAGCACCCGGCACATAGAAAATTCTCATTTTTGCTCAGTCAGTTAAGTATCTGCTTTCAGCTCAGATCATGATGGGATTGAGCCCCACATCAGGGAGTCTGTTTCTCCCCCTGCCCCTGCTCGTGCTCTCTCTCTTTCTTTCTCATTCACTCTTTCTCATAAATAAATAAATAAATAAATAAATAAATAAATAAAATCTTTTTTTTAAAAAAAAAACCTCATTGTTCTTAACACCTTTTCCTGTCCCCATCTCACTGCCCCTATTCTTATTCAAGTCTTTTGTCTCCTGCTTGGACTTCTAGTTATTCTCTTGATACTTACTTTCCCTCTCATTTTTTTTTTTTAAAGATTTTATTTATTTATTCATGAGCGACAGAGAGAGAGAGATTAAGAGACACAGACAGAGGGAGAAGCAGGCTCCATGCAGGGAGCCCGATGTGGGATTCGATCCCGGATCTCCAGGATCACGCCCTGGGCCAAAGGCAGGCGCTAAACCGCTGCGCCACCCAGGGATCCCCTACTTTCCCTCTCATTGATTTGAGGGAGCCAGATTATCATTATTCTACAGCCAGATTCATCTTCTGAAAACACTTTTATGTTGATTTCTCTCCTGTGCCCATAGCCTTCAGTGGTGACTCGCTAATTTGGGCAGTCGAGGCTCCCCATCACCCATCCCCACATGCATTTCAGCATGTTTTTCCACTACTTCGCTCCTCATCGTCTCTCTGCACCATCACAGCAGCTACCACTCCCATCTCTCAAATATGCTCTGGATGCCTCTGCTGCCACTGTTTAATCATACTCTGCACTGTTCTCTCTCATCTTTCCACTCACCAACATATTAAACTTGAAGAGCCTCTCCTGGGTGGGCCTTTTCTGAGCACCCTTAGTGCAAAATGTTCTCTCCTTTCACTGAATTCTTATAGTACTCACTGTCCGAGCCACTAATCTGGTGTCCAACTTTTTTTTTTTGGCTACTTTGTCTCTTCCCTTTTCATGGGCACATTAGCCTATCTCTCCCCATCCAGATGGTAAGTCCTCTGCAGGTTTCAGGTTCTTTGAGTTACTTTTCAGCACCAAGCACAGAATATTGTAAATGGTATTGCCCAATGTTTATTTCTGGATTGGTCACACTTACCTCGTGGTCCATAGCCAGCTGTTAAGTCATCATTTAGTAGAAAGTTAGATGTGAAATGAATGTATTTTCCTTCTTTTCCACACCCTCTGTATTGTAGTGTGTATGGGTCATCTCCATGTGCCCCATACCAGTCAGTCACTATGACATTTGCCTGAATTAAGAGAAATGCTTAATAATACTCTATATCTCAACTGTGATGCTGGTGACATAAACATATACATTTGTTAAAACAATTTGAACTGTACTCTTAAGATCTGTGCATTTTACTGTAGGAATTGTATTCCAATTTAATAACAGATTTTTTTTAAATGTGTATCTTATACATGGAGTTTAAAATGCATGCACAACTAAATATCAATAAAATTATTTGGCACTTTCAAAAACATCAATATTTTAAAAGCTTAGCAACTTTCCATGGAGTTTTATTTCCATTTGATCTTCTCATTTTCCAGATTAAAATCTTCTCAAAAGTCAACACTTTAAAATTCTGACATTATAAAACACTATAAAATATAGTAAAAATATTTGGATGAATGTTAAGAGCAATGAATGTCACTCAGACTGTACTGTAAAGTATTACAAGTCTGTTGTGAGTAGCGTTCTGTTGCTTACTTCATCAGTACAGGACAATAAGACATGTTTGTTTTAAGCCTTATCCTTTCATTCCCATTATCAAATAGATCACCAAACAATCATCGGAATGAAGTTCTATTTCACCTTGTACCCTGGCCATTTCAATTATTAGTGATAAAACAGTAGTTTAAGTCCAAAACTAAAGAAAATATCTATTCAAATAACCATCTAGAGAATACAATTTTATATACAACATTGTTTCTTTTATTTTTAGGAAGAAACATAACATGTTGTCTCAAGACTTGCCCTTAGAAGTATGTGGTTAACTTTTTTTAAACAGAAATGATTTTATTTTATTTAAAGATTTTATTTATTTGAGAGAGAGCAAGCACGAGTGGAGGAAGGGAAGAGGGAGAAGCAGACTCCCTCCTAAGCAGGGAGCCTGACGGCAGGGCTCGATCCCAGTACCCCAAGATTACCACCTGAGCCTAGGCAGATGCTTAAGGGACTGAGCCACCCAGGTGCCCCTAAACAGAGTTGATTTTAGAGCTATAGATCTAATATGTTCCTATAAATATGCATCACACTTCCACTATCTGTACCATATGTGTAATGTTTTATGTGTGTGTGCATGCACACCATGGAGTAGAGGAGAGTAGTATTTTCATTTTTGTTTTCCATTATTTCTATGGTGTTTGACTTGTTTTTGCAATGAGCGTGAATTATTTTCATAATAATTAACATTTATTTTAGAAAGTTAAGAATTCAAGCCAGGGGCTTTGCAAGGCAGCACTTACAAAAGGGCTACAAATGTCATGCCCTTGGATAGTTTTCACATGGACAAAACCTCATTCCTACATCTAGAAATTTGTTCTGAAGCTAAAAGGAAGGAGTGCTCTGCTGGGGTTGGAATACTCAAGAGGTTGGGGTTCCATTCTACTATAGACTATAGTAATCTAGCTCTTACCTACTTTTTCTAACTCTCCCAACCCTCCCCTGTTTCCTACCTGCATTTGACTATGGATTCACACAGACAAGAACCACCTTGCTTCTCTTTTTGTCCTCTACGGTGCCTAGTATGGCCTCTGCATATAATGATCATTCACTGTTTGCTTAATTGATACTATGAGGCTAAAGGAATCTGTATCCAACAGATATATAAACAGCACTCAATGTTTATTCTTTCCTTTAATCTTTCAGTTCAATAATATTATCATTTTTATTTTAATTATTTATTTCCTACTCCTCCATTAGGATCAGGAGTATGACCTGGTTTTGATACTAATTATCTCCAATACTTTGTTATTTCACAGAAGATCAAATTGATTAATACCATCTATATAGATAGCTAGAGATGGCATAGCTTGGCAGAAAGAGCATGGGTTTAGGAAGCAAATAGACATGGATCAAAATCATGGCTCAGTAATTTACTAACTGTTTGGGACAAAATCCTTACTTTATTTGAGCTTCCGTTTCCTAACATACGGTAATAGTTTGTAATAGCAACTAATTTTAAGGTGTGTGAGAACTAGACAATATATGTAAAATGCCTGGTGTTTGTTTAGTGGAAGCTTTAAAAGATGTTGGCTCTCTAGGGGCACCTGGGTAGCTCAGTCCATTAAACATCTGACTCTTGATTTCGGCTCAGGTCATGATCTCAGGGTCTGAGATTGAGGCCCCGTGTGGAGACCCTAGTTGAGCCCTGTATCCTGGCTCCATGCTCAACGGGGAGCTGGCTTGAGATTCTCTCTCTGCCCCTCCCTCTGCTTGTATGCTCTCTCTCGCTTTCTGAAACAAATTTTAAAAACAAAAACAAAACACTATCTTCCCAATTTATCTCAGTTCCTCTCTTTCCTAGCTCCATGGCCGAGCATTGCTAAATGCTTTCATCTGGTGATAAATCAAATGTTTGAAGAGCCTCTTTAACTTCTTCAGGACACTGGGGTGCTATCCAGATTGCTGTACCATTCAATTACTGAGAGAGGGACTTCAACGGAAAGCTAAGAATTAAAATAATCTTTAAAAATTTCATACCCAATGACACAAATGAGGAAAAGGGGAAACTGTACCATATGTCCCAGCCCTTCTGTTTGAGCTGTGGTTTACAGGTCTAGAATCCACTCCACTGCTGAAGTCCTAAGCTAAGTGCTCAATGTGTCTGCACCTGCCCCTTCTGCTGGCTGCCCAGGTTCTTGTTCACAGTGACTTCAGTCATTTGCCAAATGTATTTGACATTTGTGTATACCACACAGACGTGGATGCTTAACTATGATCTGCAGCTTACAAGAGTCCTTAGTTATTTTTTGGTTGGAAAAGAAAAACTAACCCCTCCCCTTAGTGTCCCCCTTTCTGCCTTCCTTCTTATCACCATATTCCTCAAAAACAGTGTCCTGGACTTGGGCTCATGTGAAATTCTGTTAATTTACACCCTGCCAGGAAAAGTCAGCCATATTTTATAGCATGTTTCTGCCTGGACATGCAGGTCTACTGCCCCTGACAGGATGGGAAAAGAAGGTAGTCATAATTGGAATTGTTCCTTGCACAGCTCATGCTCAACAGGATAAAACCAGCTTTGGGTCTTTAAGCAAAAATTCCAGAAAGGACACTGTAAGTTACAGAGTGAGGAGGTCTTCTGAGAGGCCACTTGGGCAATGGCATTTGCGTATTTTTTGTTCCATAATTTGTACTCATTTATTTTATTTCCATGTATCTTGTGAATAACAACCTTCCCAATATTAGTTATATGTTAACATCAATGACTTGTTTTTGCCTAAGTCCTCACTTTTAAAGTTTGAACAGAGTTTATATTGGTTGTTTTTCTCCAGAATTAAGCTCATTTAGGAAAATCCTGATTCTTACCTTTTCATACAATTCTTGTTTTACTTTGCTGTAATTATTAGCTTTCCATGTAGCAGGTATTAAAATCTTTATATTTCTGAAAAACACTCTTCTCTTGGTAGCATTGAATAGGTAAAAAGAAGCTTCGGTTATCATTTCCTACAACCAAATAAAAGAAAAGCTTATCTTGGTGCTTGTAGATCTTTTATGTTTTTTGATTTCCTGGTGATACTTGAGTAAGTAGCAGTAAAGGATAATGAAAATATTTTCAAGGAGCCCATTTCTTTTAGAGATGGACTTAGACTTTGGGAAAACTTAGGAGCAAAATAAGCCTCAAATAGTTAACTGGAAGAGATTTTAGGACACTAACAGTGAGTCTGGGCTTGCCTTTGTAATTTTTCCCAGGTTTGTGAAAGACTTTTAAGCTTTTACCAAATAAATCTCTTCCTTGTCACTCCTGTGAGCATGTTTGAGACCACACCTATGACAATACTGATTTATTAAAAGCAATACCAACAAGTGGTTCTTAAGTAATGGGGTTCTGATCCTCCTGCACCACATTAAGGTGAAAATAGTCAATTACTTTATAGAACATTCAGGTGAAAAGAATTTTGCTCTTCAGCACTCCATCCAGACTCTCATTCTGTCAGAATTTTCAGCCTCAGGATGGAATCCAACAACTTGATTTTGATAAGTACAATCATGCTTATTCATCAGTCAAACATCTGGTCTTTGTTGCCACAAAGACCAGATTTTTAAGCTGCTACCCCAAAAATAGTCATGTTAGGAAAACAAAAAAGCTAAAAGCAGTAGTCACCAACAAGAATAAATCAAGGAGGGGTAAATCAACACTATGAGCCAAGACTGTGCAGAATTAAGTGAACAAACTGGCTTGGCCATAATTATAATTTTGGTGCTTACTAGAAATGCTGGCATCTTTACTATTCAAATATAGACCAGGCAAAGGTGTTAGCTCTTTAAAGAAGGCTATACAGTCCTGTCCTAATGGGATAATAGTATTAACTTCACACTTGTCACTTACCTTAATGTTTGGGATGAGGTTCTGATCTTCAGATACCTGAGGATTGATTGCAATGAGTAATCCATCATACCCATTGTCCTGAAGCTTCACTCCAGCTCCCAGGAATAAGAGTTCTGGAATTAGGGCCACCAAGAGAGTCACAAACTTCAGGCTGCTAACAGGATCCACATTGTCTCTATGGGTCATGTTGTAGAGAAGCCTCCAGTTCATTCACACTGGTCCTGCTGGGTACATTGCACCTGGTTGTCAATGGGGAAGCTGATACTTTCTTCCTGAACTTGGAAGGTCTTAGAACTTGTGGTGAAGGAGGTGTCTTTTTTTGCAAAACCTGGGTGGATCTCTCTGAGACCTGCCTCTACATGTCCTTTTTTTCTAGGCAACCCCACACTTGCCTGTTCTGTGGCTGAGCTTCCTTTTGAATCATGGTTAGGCAAGAAATTACTCCTTATTCAGTATATCTTCTCAGAAGGAAGAGGGAAATAAGACAAAAGGAGCTCAAAAGAGAAAGGCAGAGAGGCCTGGCTGGCTGGGCTGAAAATCGGAGAATCTGGATTATTCACTCCACTTTCAGCAAAACACAGAAATCTGTCGTGACCCTTCTCATTCGTGACAACCTCTTCCTCATCGGTCGGCCTAACAACTTTTCTACTGCACTCAAGTCATTTTTTGTTTGTTGTAAGATTCCCTTGTGTGCTTATTTGGAATATTTGGAAATCCATCCTGCAGGCCTGTCCCTGGGTCAGGTCATCTGGGCAAACTCTCAGCTGATGGCAGAGAGGAAGGTATCAGATGTCCCCCAGGGAGGGCCAAGTGCCAGGAACTTAGATGCCTGTGCAGACCACAGAGGCCTTTTCCTCTGCCCTTACCACCTTTTCTCCCTGGACCAGAGAAAAGAATAAATTTTTCTTTCAGCAACCCTCTCCTAAGGGCAAGGCTGTGCTTCAGTCTATCTTCCATTTTTCAAGGACCTATCACAGGTCTGGTACATAGTAGGCATCACAAATATTTTACGACTGATTAATAGTACCTGGTAACTACCTAATTCTTTAGAGTTTGCAAATGAACCCATTTAAATATCAACTCTGATGCAGGCATAATTCTTCTATTTTTCAGTGAAGACGCTGAGGCTCAGAAAGATTGAAAATTAGCCAATGGAGGAAGGAACTAACTTTTATTGTGTGATTTTTTTTTTTAAGATTTTACTTATTTATTCATGAGAGACACACCGAGAGAGAGACAGAGACACAGGCAGAGGGAGAAGCAGGCTCCATGCAGGGAGCCTGATGTGGGACTTGATTCCGGGTCTCCAGGATCAGGCCCTTGGCTGAAGGCAGGCGCTAAACCGCTGAGCCACCCAGGGATCCCCTGTGATGGGTTTTATCATACTTGTTTTATGGTTGACAAAACTAAGGCTCAGAAAATCTAAATAAACTCGTTCAAGGCTGTATGAGCATTGTCATAGTGCTAGAATGAGGCCTACTGGCTCTCAATTCCTTTCTTTTTCACCATATCACCTTGTCTCGCATTCTCTGGGAACTGGAAATAAAGGGGTAAGAGCTGCAACATTGAGGGATATCGAAGGAAATTTTTCTCTTGCTGTCCCTCTGTGTGGAACCTCTTCTCTGGCTTTTTCACTTGCTTTTCCTTCAAATTCAAGTTCTGGCCTGGAAGCCTGAGCTGCGCTTCCTAATTAGGTCAAATCCCCTCTTCCATGCTTTCATAGCATCAGATACCTCTACTTTGAAGTGTGATCATGGTTATGGTGTCACATTCATTTTGTGTAATTGGTTTTCTGCTTCTAGTGAAGGGCACATGAGAGAAGAGACCTTACCCTGTTTTGTTTTAAAGATTTTACTTTTTTATTCATTCATGAGAGACACAGAGAAAGGCAGGGGACATAGGCAGAAGGAGAGCAAGCTCTCCACAAGGAGCCCAGGGAGCCCAATGTGGGACTTGATCCCAGCACCCCGGGATCATGCCCTGAGCCCAAGGCAGATGCTTAACCACTGAGCCACCCAGGTGCCTTAACTCTGTCTGTTTTTATCACTACCTCCTTAGCACCTAGCTCAGGAAACTCTTAGTAAATACTTATTGAGTGAATGAAATCAGGAGAAGGAAATAAAAGCTAGATTACAGAAGAGCCCTGGATTATAGTATGAAAATGCACCCCCCAACTTTAAAAGTATCTTTTAAAATGTATCTCTTCTGTTCTAAAGCAGTTTTCTTCTTGCTCAGTCTTGTCAGAAGGCACTGGGGAACTGGTACTCCCCTGAGGGTATGTAGGAGAATGGAATGTCTCTGGTAGCCACGAGGCTGCCACAGGTGCTCACTCCACAGCTCAGGGGTCAGCTTAGCTGTCTTGTCTTTCCAGACTGGTTCTCAGCCGTGGGTCCCCCCCCCCCCCCCCCCCCCCCCCCCCCCGGCTCTCACTGTGTTACAGAGTGCTAGCCCAGAGGTGTGGTGACTCTGAAGGCTTTGCTTGTAACTGTGACTCATTGAGCAGAACAATGAACTTTACTTTCAACTTTTCTTGGCAGTTTACTTTCTTATGCCAATCTCGTGTGCTTTTAAGAAAAACATTATGGCATCAGTAAAACAATATGTTCAAAAACTAAGCCTGTAAGTCACACTGAGAGTAGCTCTCCACTGACAATCGAAGAAGAGTTTCTTCTTGCCATCGTGCACACTTGTGTGAGTTGTTCTTCGGCTGAGGGGCTCTTGAGGGCTTGCATGTAAGACCTCTCTCCACTTGTTCTTAACAACAGTTGCAATGCCTCCTGTAGCATGTGGAGTGGAATGTTGGCTAGGGATTGTACGTGGCTCTATAAAGAGCAGCCATATGTGAACACTCTTGTCCAATTTCACCTGAACAAGTACATCAGGAGTATGTTTTGCTCCTCCTAGGTTAAGAGGCCAGATAGGACATCCATTCCTGTCTACCTGCTTTCTTCTTCCTTGGTTTTAGAATCCAATCCCCAGGTCTGGCCACTTGCCTGGCATCCACTTTCATCATCTGTCCCTACAAGACTCTGGTCACAGACTCATTCTCTGATCATGTCTGGGGTATCATATTCACTCCTGAAAGCCTTTTTTCCCACTTCTGTTTTGCTGAGCAAGTAGGCCTGGGGCCAGGCCAGCTAAAGATCTCTTCTTACTGCCTTCTGCTCTCTGACCAGGCTGACCCCACAGGAGACAAAAGTAAAAAGCTCTTAAAATCTGACTTGGCTAAATGACTTTAACGTCATTCCTGAGTGGAGTGTCCACTTCTGATAAAGTGTGACTTTGTCAACAAAAAACCCCCACAATTTATCCTTTCATTCAAAAAATACTCACTGCACATGTCTATGGATTTTATGACATCCAAAAATGAAATATACCTAAAGTGAAGAAAAATGGGAACACAATGTTCAGGCATTTATTTCAAGTTGAAGAAATTCTAGGAATCTGCTCTGTTTTCTATTTGCTTTCAAGAAAATAAGTTATTCAGGTTCAGTAACTGAAGAATCTAAAGCACATCTTTTGTTCATTGTCTGAATTTGAAATTCTTTTTGGCCCCAGAAGGCCTTTTTATTTTCTTGCAGTCTGCAGGTAGAGACCACGGTCAAAGTGAGTAAAATATGCAGTTAGTGTCAGAGCAATCAGGTGATCTGACATCTTGAGGAGTCCAAGGAAGTTTTGAATTATTTCTTCTGAAGCTTCTGTTTGAACTCTTTAGCAATCTCATTTAGAACAGGAAAGTTCACTCTTTGGCATGGCTACAAAGCTTATGGATCACTTTGGTTTTGCAATATTTATGAAATAAATCAAGATGGAAGTGAAACAAATTATAAAGACTAAGAATTTGAATAAAACACAGTTTGCCAGGGACTCAGATTGTACATTTCATGCCTCCCTTTTCCCATTGTCTTCAAACTTATATTCATTTTCAAAGCAAATGAGTGAAGTGGATGATTCAGATAGAGCCCGGGAAATCATTTGTGTTTTGTTGAGTCATCACCATGTCAGAGCATGAAGCTCTTACACTTTTAAAAATTCTTCCTATGCAGCCTTTCACCCCCCAGACTTTTGCTATTAAGCCTCCTCCCCATCCTCACTATGCCAGGAACTCTGCAGATGACTCTGTGCATGAAAAAAAAAAAAAAAACTTTAAAATTTGCCAAAATAAATGGAAAACAAGAGCTACTTTTTAAGATAACCTAATAAAGAATATGGGAGAAAAGGTATAGAATATTTCTCACTTGTAAAACACGTATAAAATTGTGTTCTATGGAATACTCTTGTATCTATTATATACCAGATAGTATAGAGCATCATGTGGATGTAAAATATTATCATTATTATTATCATTGGTTTCCAGGGAAGAACAAAAGCAGAAAGCAGACATGTAGTGGAAATTTTTTTAAAGAGATGAAAAATAATCAGGGAGACTCAGAGAATGATAAATAAAAGCAGAAGCACAAAGACTACATAGTTCTTTCCTAGTCTCCCATCCTGTTTTCTTTCTGCTCTGATTCTGTCCATCTGGGAAGCTCTAAGGTATTGCCAGATTCCCTTGCTGCCCCGAATCCCAGCAAGGGGCTGCAGGTCTTTCAGTTTTTCCTTCCTCTCCTTGTGCTGTTTCTAATAGTCCCATTTCACCCCGCCAGGCCTGCAAAGAACAGGAGCAGCTGCAACCAGTTGAAAGATCTGGCATTTGGGGGATTAGGGCTCCCCCTTCTGTTCTCAGAGGGCAAGTACCTGGGGCTCTGAATCTCCAGGCAAAGCTCTCAGCAAAGAGTTGACCTATACAGACCTCTCTCCCAGAGTACACCAAAAGCTATTTAGAGTAGTACTTTTCAAACTTTATTGTACCTAAGAATCACCTGTTCAAATTTGATTCCAACCCTGTAGGTCAAGGTGAGGCCAACATTCGGCATGTATACCAAGTTCCCAGGTGATGCTGAGGCTGCTGGTCCTTGGTCCACACTTGGAGTAGTCTTCTGGGGAATATCCAGGGATTTACTTTGTGATTACAGCTCTTACACGACAGACAAAGAGACGGCCTATGTAGTCTTTACGGATATTTAAAACAGTGTGTTGATTATGTATTTTTATGGTGACAGCATTATTTAAATATTCTTTGTAAAGAAACAGCATCAGAATACAGAGCTCAAACAACACTCTTGGTTGTTTTCCTTTAGCCTTCCTTCAGCTTTCTAATCATTTCCTTTTTCCTCTCCATTGAATATTTTTTGCTGTTGAAGTGAAATAAAAAGCCTTTCAGCTTGTAAGCTTATTAGGAGAGGACTCAAGGAATACTTTGCCTGCCAAGAAATACCAAATATAATGCTAAGAGATAAAATGAGAAGCAATGACATGAAAATAATCTGAAGTTATCTGTAGTCAAATGATATAAAAAATATAGTCCAGGTTTACAACATAAGGCTGTGGTCTTGATGCTTTGTCCACAGGTGCTCCATAAACAGTAGCTACATGTATTATTAGTTATCTCTTGTTGTCAGCTGGGGCCCCCTCAGAGCCATACGTACGGCTGGTTTTTATCTATGTCAACTCCATGACCTGTGGGAGACAGGTCCCCCTCCTAGATTTTAGCACCTGACTGCACACTTGATTTCTTAAAATTCCTGTGTCCTCGTTCCACATGGGCTGCACCTATGCTTTGCCACGTTGTTCCAACTACAGCCTTATGAGTTTTCCAAAGAAACAGGTACGTATCTTACTTGTGAGCAATTTCGACTTAATTGAAGAGTTTGTAGGTGGAACCAGAGAAGGATTTGTGTTACCAAAAAATAAAGCAAGATGCTTCTTTTTAACAAGATTTATTTATTTATTTACTTGAGAGAGAGAGAGAGACAGCGCAGGAGAGACAGACAGAGAGAGAGAGTACAGAAGGAGAGGGAGAGGGATCCCTGGGTGGCGCAGCGGTTTGGCGCCTGCCTTTGGCCCAGGGCGCGATCCTGGAGACCCGGGATCGGGTCCCACGTCGGGCTCCCGGTGCATGGGGCCTGCTTCTCCCTCTGCCTGTGTCTCTGCCTCTCTCTCTCTCTCTCTCTGTGACTGTCGTAAATGGGTGAAAATTGAAAGAAAAAAGAATTAAAAAAAAAAAAAAAAAAGAAGGAGAGGGAGAAGCAGACTCCCTGCTGAGCAGAGAGCCCTATAAGGGCCTCGGTCCCAGGACCCTGGGATCATGACCTGAGCTAAAGGCAGATTGCTTAACTGCCTGAGCCACCCAAGTGCCCCAGGGATCAGCATTCTTGAAATAATTTTTCACAAATGTGGAGGTCCCCAGCCCCACCCCCCACCCCCACCCCTGCCAGGGGTTTCAGTGTCTTTCTATCCTGAGGGATCATAATCTCTCCTCCTTTCCCTCTCCTTACTTTCAACAGTGAAAGCAACCAACTACCACCAACAAAATCCCTGCCTGGCCCCATACAGAGCCAGTGCTCTGCTCCTCAAGGTCCTCAGCACAACTCAGAAACCAGGCAACATGGGAATATTAGAAGGGCTCCCCTCCAACCTCAGACAGTTATAAAGTATTCTCCCCAGGAGGGATCCAGGCCAACCAGGGTTTTTAAAGATTCTTCTGGCTTAGTCACTCATCTTCCCGGATGACTTCAAAAGCCGCTTCAGCTCATTTCTATTTCTTCTCTAAATTAGAAGTTAAAATATTTATTCTCCCATTCTTTTTCTTACGACATGTCATTTCTATTCCCTAAAGTTATTAAGCTTTTTTCCCTTTAATTAAATGGGCATAGCTAAGGTCTCAGGGTTCTTCCCGTATCCCCAAGTGCCTAGCACCCTACTTTGATCCCTGTTTTCTTAAATAACCTGCATATTCGTATCAATAATTTTGGCTGTGGCTTGCTAGAAAATCCCAGTAAATGCTCTGCTTAAACTGAGACCATCTTTGATGTCCTTCCGTTTTCCTTATTACTTACAAATTAAGTCTCCCATTTGAATACTTTGTCTTCTGCCTTTATCTATTCTCCTCCAAAAAGAATAGGGAGCAACTTTTAAAGAAATGATTAGATGCTATATGCCTTTTACTACGTAGATGTTTTAATTTTTTTTCTCTATTAGAAAGTAACATTTTTCCTTTTTTTGAGTAGGGTCTCTTTAGAGTCACATAACTAGGGAAAAGGAAAAATCAATCAATTCTTTAATATAATGCCATCATTGGTTACTAAAAATACAATCATTTAAAGAACTAAAAATATACAATGGATGATACATTTTAGCTAAGATCAGATGTTCATAGTATAAAAATTTAAAGAATATTTTAAAAGCAATGGTTATAAGCAACTGACAATTTTTTTAAAAGAAACTATTGGGGGCAGCCCCGGTGGCACAGCGGTTTTGCGCCACCTGCAGTCCAGGGCGTGATCCTGGAGACCCTGGATCGAGTCCCACGTCGGGCTCCCTGCATGGAGCCTGCTTCTTCCTCTGCCTGTGTCTCTGCCTCTCTCTCTCTCTCTGTGTGTGTATGTCTCTATGAATAAATAAATAAATAAATAAATAAATAAATAAATAAATAAATAATCTTTTTAAAAAAAGAAACTGTTGGTAAGCATTTTATCTTTTTCAAAGAAGAATAAAAGAATGAATTTTTTTAGTGTCATAATTTATCCTAAATGTCATTATGTCATATACATGTTTTATCTCCACTTGGTGAGTTATAATATAGGTTATAGCAATGAGTCACACACTGTGAATTACTTACTAAGCAGGGGATAAAGCCAAAATAGTAAAAATCCCACAGTCAAAGAATAAAATTTTCTACCACTTCTGTTTTCAATTATACACTTTTTTTTTTTTTTTGGCATTCACCTTTAAGCTTGTACTATAATGGTCATGTATAAGCAGTGAGTAAATGGTTAAATTTTTGGCTTTGATGTTAGACTAACTAGATTGAAATCCCAGCTCTGCCTTTTACTAACTGTGTGGCCTTAGGTAAGTTATTTAATATCTCCATGTCTCACTTTCTGCATTTGTAAAATTGGTGTAAAATTTAAGTAGTACATGTGATTAAAATTGGGTTCAGATCACAGTAAGAGTTTAATAAATGTAAAATTATTAATTAACTGTATTAATTTATGGCCTTTCTTTAGTGTGTGTGGCACCTGCTTAGACACTTTTAGTTGCCTAGCTAGTGGTTTGCCTCCTTCCCTTTCTTGCTGGAAGATCCTGTCTTCTGTGACAGAGGTAAAAATATCTGATTCTTATTCTTCCAAGCCTCCTTCATATTGGGGCCCAACTCTGTGACCCGACTCAAGCCAAGAACCTAAGGATTAGTCTGCTAGCAGGAGGGAGGTGGAGGAGATAGAGATGGTGATGTTGACATTGTTTACAGATGGCATTTTCCTCCCTGGAAAAAAACAACAACAAACATATCTAGGAAAATCCCACCCTTTTTTCCTATTAGGGTGCTAGAAGCTGAAGGAATCTCTATGGCCTTTAGGTGAGGAGGGCAGCCAAAAAGTGAAAGTTAATAAAGCTGAAAGGTAGAAAGAGCCTGTGTCCCTGATGGCACTGGTGACAGCTTTGCCAACTTGGCGAATGCCTAACTCCAGACATCTTAATATGTGTATCGTTAAGCCATCATTAGTTCGGTATTACTTCCAGCCCAGACTGTTACAACTGATAAAGGCACTTCAAAAGATAGCATTCATAATTTCTAAAAAGTGCCAATCAATATTTGGAAACATATATATATATATATATATATATATATATATATATATATAATGGTTTAATATATAATCTGTGTGATATTTTGATGAAAAAATTAATATAATTTTAATATCCTAGGTAGAATTTTGACCAAGCAACTTACTCTTCCACACAGAAGGGTCATGCTGAACTTCAATAAACTAGGGAACAAAGGCCCATTGAAAAAAGGCCATCCAAAGTAAACAAACCTAAAAGAAAATATTTTTTTTTAAGATTGTATTTATTTATTTGAGAGAGAGGGAGAGAGAGAGGGTGAAAGAGAGTGTGTATGCAAGTTGGAGGGAGAGGGAGAGAGAGCCTGAAGCAGCAGACTCCAAGCTGAGCACGGAGCCCAAGGTGGGGCTTAATCCCATAACTCTGAGATCATGACCTGAGCCAATATCAAGAATCAGCTGCTCAACCAATTGAACCACCCAGGCACCCCTAAAAGAAAATAATTTTCAAAAAAGCAAACAGCAGGGGCACCTGGGTGGCTCATTTGGTTAAGCATCTGACTCTTGGTTTCTGCTCAGGACATGATCTCAGGGTCTTGGGTTCAAGTTCCATGTCCAGCTCCATGCACAGCACAGAATATGCTTGGGATTCTCTCTCTCTCCCTCTTTCTCTGCCCCTCCTACTTGTGCTCTCTCAATAAATAAATAAATAAATCCTTAAAAAAAAAAAGAAAGAAACAAAGCTCATCCTTTAGCTTTAAGTTTTTCTCGAAGTATATACTAGACCCTAATGTGCTAATATCCCAATTTCATATTGTATCTCTGCATTATTAATCTTCTGTTTATCTAAGGATCACGTTCTGTTTTCTTATAATATTTTTCTTCATAATTGACATTTATAATTTTCAGAGTGTTCTTTATATTTTTGTGGGTTTTTTTCTATTTAAAAAAATAGAAATATAACCACCATTATTTATGGCTGTATTATTGAAATATAACACATACAATGTTACATTATTTTCAGGTGTACAACATATTGATTTGACAATTCTATATGTTACCCAATGTTCATAAGTGTAGTCACCATCTGTCACCATACCATTATTACAATACTATTGCCTATATTCCCTATGCTGTACTATTAATCCCTATGATTTATTCATTTTATAACTGGAAGTTTGAACTTAATCTCCTCTGTCTTTTTTACCCTTCCTGCCACTCACCACCTCTCAGGTAACCACCACTTTGCTCTCTGGGAGTCTGTTTTTTCCTTTGTTTATTTGTTTTGTTTTTCAGATTTCACATATAAATGAAATTCTATGGTATTTGTCTTCTCTGACTTATTTCACTTAGGATAATATTCTCTAGGTCCACCTATGTTGTCACCAATGGCAAGATCTCATTATTTTTTTATGGCTGTTTACTATTCCTGTGTGTGTGTATGTGTGTGTGTGTGTGTGTGTGTGTGTGTGTGTAGCACTATGTCCATCCATCTATTGACAAACACTTGTGTTGCTTCCGTATCTTGGCTATTGCGAATAATTCTGCAATAAACATAGAGATGCATGTATCTTTTTGATTGGCGTTTTCATTTTCTCTGGGTAAATGCCCAGTAGAAGAATTACTACCATATGGTAGTTCCATATGGTATTTCCATTATTAATTTTTTTGAGAAACAACCATACTGTTTTACAGAGTGGTTGCACCAATTTACATTCCCACCAGCAGTGTATGAGGGTTCCCTTTTCTCCACATCCTTTCCAACACCTACTTCTTATATGTTTGATAGTACCCATTCTGAGAGATATGAAGTGATATTTCATGGTGCAATTCCCTGATGATTAGTGATGTTGAGCATCTCTTCATGTGTCTGTTGGCCAGCTGTGTATCTTCTTTGTAAAATGTTTATTCAGCTCTGTCCATTTTTAAATCAGGTTGTTTGGCTTTTGGTGTTGAATTGTGTAAGGTCTTTGTATATTTTGGATGTTAACCTCTTATTGACTATATCATTTACAAATAACTTTTCCCATTCACTAGGTTGCATTTTTTGGTTACTGATGGTTTCCCTTGCTGTGCAATTGGGTGTTCTTTAAATAGTTAACTAACTCTCAAATAAGCTTGTAGTTATAATAGATTTTCAAACAATACAAGAATAATAAAAGTGTCTATCCTCTCTATGACCACACATCTTTATGCCATGAGACTAAATTGCTTATGTTTATTCTTAAAGTCTTTACTATGTAAACAGAGCCAAACAATAATATATTTTAAAAAGGAAATTTCATACTCATGCATCATTTTTCCTTTGGTCAGTCAAAGAAATGATGATGTTCATAAGATAGGATACTTATCTTACAACATAAGGGTAAGCAATGTTATTTTCTGCATGATATTAAAACAAATTTTTTATTTAAAAATTGTCTATATATTAAATGTTCCATACATGAAATTATTCTATTGAGAGTAAATACTGAACATATGCTACAACTTGGGTTGAATTTGACAGTGTTTATTTAACTGGTCAAACATTCTAGATTTTTGCAGGTTGTGGTAATTACTGGAATCATTTATAGTTTAGAAGGAAAAGTAGATTCACATATGCTACTATTTTTTTTTTTTAAGGCTCATGTCCGAAACCTCAAATTCTGTGGAAAATATCTGGATGAAAACAGATAATCAGCTCCAGCAATCCCACTCCTTGGTATTTACCTAAAGGAATTGAAAACATATGTACACATAAAACATCCATGCAGATAGTTTATAGCAGCCTTAAATTGCCTAAATCTGGAAGCAAGTGAGATGTTTTTTGGTAGGTGAGTGGATAAATAAACTATGGTACATCTAGACAATGGAATACTATGGAAATGAGATAGCAAGCCATGGAAAACATGGATGCATGCTACCAAGTAAAAGAAACCAACCTGAAAACGACACATACTGTATGATTTCAATTATATGACATGCGGGCAAAGGCAAAACTATAGATACAGTAAAAAAAATCAGTAGTTGCAAAGGTTTTGGGGAAAGGGAGAGATGAAGAGGCAGAGCACAGAGAATTTTTAGGGCAGTAAAAATACTCTTTATGATGCTGTAATAGTGAATACAAAGTCATTATGCCCTTGTCCAAAGTCATAGAACATGCAACACCAAGAGTGAACCCTAATATAAAGTATGGACTCTGGGTGATAATGATGTGTCAAATCAGCTTCATCAATTGCAACAAAAGTTCTGTTTTATGGGAGATGTTGATAGTGGGGGAGACTATGTATGTGTGTGGACCAGAACTATATGGCATGTTTTTGAAACTTCCCCTCAATTTAGGTGTGAACGTAAAACTTCCCTCAAAAAAAAAAAAAAAAGTCTTAAGTGAGAAATAATCATTTTTGATTTTATATCATGTGAGTTACACCTTAAAACAACTATTGTTTACTAATACTTTCCACCTATAGGACACTTAGGATTTAATCAGAGCTATGTGTTGTACAATTATGACCTTAATCATCACAACAATCGTATCAGACGGGTAGAATTATTCTTTAGTTTAGTTTAGTTTTGTTTTGTTTTTTTAAGAAAAACACAGCTTAGAGAAGTAGAGTAACTTGCCCAAGACTTGTAGCTAGAAAACATGAATACAGTTTGGTATGGTTCCAAAGCTTTTGCTGTTAACCACTGTTGTTATAACAACCCATTTCAACCTCACCCCACACTTATGTCTAGCCCAACCTACAATGGTTTAGTGAGTTAATGCAGAACTGGAGCAGTTGCCTGTCTCAGTGGTTTCTGGTAAGGACTTCTTTCAACAACAGGTAACATGTCGCCCACTCCTACAGACTAAATGTTTATGTTCTCCCCAAATTCATATTTTAAAACCCTAATCTCGGTTGTGATGGTATTTGAGGGTGAGACCTGTGGGGATAATTAGGTCATGAAGGTGGAGCCCTCATTATGGGATTAGTGTCCTTGTAAGAAGAGACATGAGAGAGCTTGTCTTGATCTTGGACTTCTTTGACTCCAGAACTGTGAGCAATAACTTTATGCTGTTTAAGCCACCCTGTTAATGGTACTTTAGTCATAGGAGCCTAAACTAAGACACACATTTTCTCTCTAGGAAAAGTGATGCCTTTCTGTTCCCCGAGACTTTGCTCAGTCTTTGACTTACCCTGTGACCCTGTTGACAACCACTTTTATAGTAAATGGAGTCTACCTAATTGTAAGACTTAGATAAAACTACAGTAATTAACAGAATATAATGCTGGCATCTGTTTAGATTATCCATTATTAAAACAGAATGGAAGGTCCATAAGTAGACTTGTATATGAAAGGTAAAAATAAATTAATTTTCATTTTCAGTAAAAATAAATTAATTCAATGTGAAAGTCTTTCAAATAAATGATGGTAGAACAACTGGAAATCTATATAAAATGAAGTAAACCTTGATACCTGCTTCATTCCTTGCAAAAAAATGAATACAAGATGGATCATACAGGGTGGCTCTAGGTGGCTCAGTTAAGGGTCTACCTTTGACTCAGGTCATGATATTGGAGTGGTAGGGTGGAGCCCTGCATTGGGCTCTCTGCTCAGCAGGGAGTCTGCTTCTCCTGCTTCTCCTCCTGCTCATGCTCTCTCCACACTCTCTCTCTAATAAATAAACAATCTTTAAAAAAAGATGGGTCATACCTTTAAATATAAAAGCTTAGACTCCTAAAACATCTAGAAAAAATACAGTGTATTCACAAAACTATAAAAGGAAAAATGTTGGTCTATTAGATTGTATCAAAATATAAAATTTCTGCTCACCAAAAAGTATCATTAAGAAAATGAATAGGCCAGGGATCCCTGGGTGGCTCAGCGGTTTAGCGCCGCCTTCGGCTCAGGGCTGATCCTGGAGACCCCGGGATCGAGTCCCGCGTCCGGCTCCCTGCATGGAGCCTGCTTCTCCTTCTGCCTGTGTCTCTGCCTCTCTCTCTCTCTGTCCATCATGAATAAATAAATAAAATCTTAAAAAAAAAAAAAGGAAAGAAAATGAATAGGCCAGATACAAAATGGGAGAAAATATTCACAAAAAACTGTTTCAGAAAATACAAAGAACTATGCTTTCCATAAGGGCTATGTTAGGTCTTTAGTTCTCTGTCATACTACCATGTGCAGGGACCATGATCATTTCATCACCTTGTGGGACATTCACTTTTGTCTACATTTATGATACTGTATTGACAGAACCTGATGATCAGGAAATGGCACATACCTTAATGCCTTGTGGGGTAAACTGTTTCCATAGACTCAATGTGACTTTGACACTGTCCCATCAAGAGGTGGAATCTTTTACTTTTTTCCCTCATATTTGGGCTGGCCGTCTGATATATTTTAGATAGCAAAATGCAGCAGAAGTGATGCTACTTGTGTGGCTTTAGATATGCAGTTTCTTCCTTTGCTACCTAGGACACTCACTCTTGGGATGATTTAAAAAAAAAAAAAAAAAAGCTCAAGCTGGCCACATGCAGAGCTACATGGATAGGATGCAAGAAGTCTTAGCCTTCTAGTTGAGCCCACCATGTCACCAAACATATAATCTTGAATATTCCAGCCTCAGCAATAATCTAGTTGCAGCTTGATGAGAGACACCAGCTATTTCCACATGCATGGAGATAAAACACCACCCAGCTGAATCCTGCCTGAATTTCTCACCACAGAATCACGAACAAGTAAAACACTTGTTGTAAACCACTAAGTTTGTTAAAACCACAAAAGAAAACCAAAACATGTTGGAAAGAACACATGCAACTCAGAGTGGAGAATAAACCCAATGAAAATAATTACACAACCAAACTATTTTTTAAATTGCTTTTTTTTATTTTGCTAAACTTTATTTATATTCATCAAGTATCTTTAAACTACTATTTCATTGTTTGCTATTTTTACATCACAGTATATTTGTTCCCATGAGGAAGGAAAACAGAATTCTATCAATATTGTATCTTGAATCCTACACACAAATGTACCACTTGTGAGTTTAATATTTATGAAGTACTTGATATTTTAAATGCTTTATATCAGAGGTCTGCACACTATGTCCTGTGGGCCAAATCTATCCTGGTGTCTATTTTTGTAAATTAAGTTTCACTGGAACACAGCCAAACCATGTGTTTATGTGTCCTCTATGGCATCTTCTATGCATCAATGGCAGAGTTAAATATGATAGATTCTGTATAATCCACAAAATCTATAATATTTACTATGTGTCCTTTTACGGAAAAAGTGTTGGCCTCTGCTTTGACTGGCATTTTTAGTTGGGCTGGACGAATTTTTTTCCCATTTAAATAATATGAAATAAGGGATTTTTAAAAAGATTTTATTATTAGAGGGAGAGAAAGAGAGGATGAGAGGGAGGAGGGTTCAGAGGGAGAAGCGGACTTCCCACTAAGCAGGGAATGAGGGCTGGAGCCTGGGACTCTGGGATCAGGACCTGAGCCGAAGGCAGATGCTTAATGGACTGAGCCACCCAGGCGCCTACCTCAATAAGGGATCTTTCTATCCAAAAATTCACTATCTGACAAGATTTCAAATTTAGATTAGAACAGATTAGAAGGTAAGAGATGGCAGGTTTACCTGAATAGTTCTGTTAAAAGGGTCAATTTGAGAATCTAATATAATCCTCTTTCCTTTTGCATGTCTTATAAAGGTGGCTACATCTGACACTGATGCAATTTAATTAAAATAGTTTTCATGAGAAGCCTAACTTCTGTGTGCAATTATTTTTCTCGTTATGACATGCTAGTAAGGTTAGCTAGCACCCCAGATAAGTGCTGGAAAGATCCTCAAAATTAATTTCCTTCCCCCAACTCCACATGCGCACCCCCCGCTTTTTTATTTAAGTGGAAGGGAAGACAAGCCCAGAGTAGGGAAGTCACCGGACTTGCCAGCGGTCATGATCCATCAGGAAGAGCTGAATCCAGTCCCAGTGTTTTTTCTTTTTAAGCATTTGTATATATGTAACAGTTACATGATCGATAAGAATGAACTTTTCACTATCATGAACGTTTTACTGGACAATCAGCCCTAAAAAAAAAAAAAAAAAAAGCTTTGCTGTACTCATCAATGGAAAATATTTCGTAAAATCAATAATGAGGTATGCCGCGTCGGGGCTAAAACTGCTCAGGTGATAGTGGCTCTATTTGTGAACTTCACATGATGGTGTACAGTTCTGAACATGAACATTAAGAGTTGAAGTGGATAATGTTTTACTTTTATTATTATTATTATTTTTTTTAGATTTTATTTATTTATTAGAGAGACAGAAAGAGAGAGGCAGAGGGAGATGCAGGCCCCATGCAGGGAGCCCGACGTGGGACTCGATCCCGGGTCTCCAGGGTCACTGAGACCCTGAGCCACTCGGGCTGCCCTGTTTTACTTTTCTAAGTAAAATCTCGCCTTGCGTGTTCAGGAGTTCATAAATCATCCTAGCCGGGTGCAGAACAGATGCAAGGAATTTAAAATCTGAAAGGCGCCTTGGAGAGCACCGTCCAGCTCCCAACCTCACAGAAGCAAAGAGGCCTAGAGCAGATCGCAGTTAAACAGCAATACCGTGTATTCAAAAACAAGTTTCCCTGTAGTCGCTGTTGCTTTGGCTTTTTCAAGTGTCCCCTTTAAATGCAAAAACAGGGCGCTTCCAGGGCGGCCCCGGTGGCTCAGTGGTTAAGCGTCTGCTTTCAGCCCAGGGCGTGACCCTGGAGACTCGGGATCCAGTCCCTGCCTGGAGCCTGCCTCTCTTTCTCTGTGTCTCTCATTAATAAATAAATTAAAAAAAAAAAAAGAAGAAGGGCACTTCCAGGCCATGTGTCAGAAAATTCGCAATCTGTTGGTCCTACTTCCCTTTCTAGGTTGAGCTCAATTAAGATTTCGGTAACTACACACAAGCGCAGCCTTTTGAAGGGCGGGCGGGAAAAGTTTACCCGGAGACGCAGGGCGCCCCGCCCCTCGCCCCGCCCCGCCCCGCGCCTGCACCAATAGCAACAGACGCGGCCGCCGCCTTTCCCGAGCCCGGCCAATCGGCGGCGTCGCCTCAGCCCGACGGAAGGGGCGGGGCGTCCGTTGCCAGAGAAGCCGCTCGATGGTTACCAGCTCCGGGTGCACCCGGGCGGGCACGCCTCCGTCCCCAGCGGTTCTAGCGACTCGCCAGCCTGCCACCTTTCTAGCTTCCGCCTGCCGCACTGCCCCCTGCGTCCCGCTCTGTCCCCGCCGACCCAGGGCTGGGGAAGCTCAGGTACGCCGCTCGTGGTTTCCACCGACGTCCGCCGAGCGTCATCTTCGCAGCCCTTCCACAGCCGAGCCGCGACGGGCTGACGTCACGGCGGCGTGCTGACGCAGCGGGAGCGGGGCGGAGCTTGGGCGTGGACGGCTGGCGGGCGGGGACCGCGGGCGCGGTGGGCCCCGGGGCGACGGCCCCGGCGTGCACCGCGAGAGCTGGGCCTCGGCCGCTAGTTCGCGTGCGTGACGTCCCGGAAGGCTCTGCGCGGCGCGGGAAGAAGGCGGCGCGGCTGTGGATCCTCGCTGGCGGGGCCGGCCGGCTCGGGCGTGGCGGCCTTTCTGTTCTCTCGCCCCTTTGGCCGCCTCGTGAGCGACCGCCCCGTCTGTCAGCCCGTGGCAGGGCCTGCGGCTGCGTTAGCGGCGAATCCCCTAAGTGCTTCCCCGGGTTTTTCTGGGTGTGCAGACTCTGTGGGAAACCCCGTCAGGTGTGTGCGGCCTCGGACCGGGCCTCCGCGTCCCTTACCTGCGGGATGACGACCACGATGCTCCCTTGGAGGGGTTGCCGTAAAGGGCCTTGAGTGAGGCGACGTCAGCCTGGAGTCTAGGTGGCAGGGGCGCTTGTGGGTCGAGAACGCCGCCGCCGCGCGGGCCCTGCGGTTTACGTCTGCTGCTTTTTCTTTTTTCTTTTTTTGATTTTTTTTTTTTAGTTGGAGTTCAATTTGCCAACATACAGCATAACACCCGGTGCGCATCCCGCCGAGTGCCCCCCTCAGTGCCCGTCACCCGGTCACCCCAGGCCCCCGCCCACCTCCCCTTGTTCCAACAGTTTGCCTGTCACTTCACCCATAGGAAGGTTAGGAGTGTTTTTGAATTAATGAGGTTCTTGGAGTAGTTTTAAAAATCAGTTGCTTGGTTAAAGGGACAAACCGGTTTTTTTTTTTTTTTTTTTAAGATTTTATTTATTTATTCATGAGAGAGAGGGAGAGGCAGGCTCCATGCAGGGACCCCGACGTGGGACTCGATCCCGGGTCTCCAGGGTCACGCCCTGGGCCCAAGGCACGTGCTAAACCGCTGAGCCACCGGGGCATCCCAACCTGTTTTTGTTTTTATTATTTTTTTAAGTTTTTATTTATTTATTCATGAGAACACACACACACACACACACACACACACACACACACACGCAGAGAGACAGGCAGGGGGAGAGGCAGGCTCCCTGCAGGGAGCCAGTCATGGGACTCCATCCCGGGTCTCCAGGGTCAGCCCTGGGCCCAAAGCACATGCTAAACCGCTGAGCCACCGGGGCGTCCCAACCTGTTTTTATTTTTATTTTTATTTTTTTTAAGATTTTGTTTATTCATGAGAAGAGAGGGAGAGGCAGGCTCCATGCAGGGAGCCCAACACGGGACTCGATCCCGGGTCTCCAGGGTCAGCCCTGGGCCCAAGGCACATGCTAAACCGCTGAGCCCCAACCTGTTTTTATAATCAGTTTGCTTTCCTTCTGCTTATAATAAGCGTGTCATGGTCATATCCATAATTCATTAACAGCTAGGTATCCGTTTTCTGTTTCTCTTTCTTCTACTTTCACGGTTGCTTGTGTGCGAATAATACGGTTTTTGTATCCAAAACCAAAGGTATGAGAAAGTAGCTTTATCTTGTACAAATGAGTGAGACCCAAGGAGCTGAGTGTAGCAATGGGGTTGGCAAGACATCTATCTACTCACTGGGCTCAATTCCTTTCGAAGTCAGTTGTGTTCCCTTAGGCTCTGGTTTAGCGACACTCCCCTTGTGACTACTTTGAAGGTGATTTGTAGTGATCCTGTGAAGAGCAGGTCTTGAAAGAATTGTTTTTAAGAAGTTGGTTCATACAGATAAACTCAGGCCCGCAAGTGATTGATTTAAGGAATGGTGGGACTGCCTCGGGATGATTTTTTTAAGAGTAAAAAAGATTTTAAAAAGAAGACCTGGTGGGAAATCAGCTCCAACAATGAGCCAAAGAGACCCTAACTTACACACACACACACACCCACCCACCCACCCACCCACCTACCTGTAAGTGCTACTTAATGCCCTTTAAGCCTCCCCACAGCTTTGGCTGGCAAAGGTTATTCTCTGTGTAGAAGAGGCAACTCCGGCCTGCTGTGGCTAAGAGTTGCCCGTGTCAGGTGGCTCCAAGGACTGAGAACAGGTGAGTCTGGCCCAGTATTCTTTCATTTTAATATGCTCTGGGTCCTTAAGGAATCTTGTTCAGGCTAGCTGTCCTCTTGAGAAAGAAAAAAATAAGACCTTGAGAAGATTTTCTTCAAACTAATAAGTTATATGCAGTACCTAAAGGGATATACGCTGTCGTTTTCTGGAACAGGTATGTGGAGCAACCCATTCAGATGGTCATAGGTACATGAGGTGCTCTGTTCAGTCACTTTCTGTACAGATCTCTTGCTACTTGAATTCCTTCATTGTTTTTTCATGTTTTTTTTATCACCAGGGGAGACAATGTTCGATTTCTTCAAGACTTTCTAGGCAGAGAATATTGGAATTTCATCTCTCTGGAACCCTAATAACCGATTTCAGTGCTCCTACGGTTCTCCCCTCCATAGGCTTGGTCCATTCTCCAAAATACCAATGGATTTATCTATTAAAGATGCACTTCTGGGACGCCTGGGTGGCTCAGAGGTTAAGCATCTGCCTTCAGCCCAGGGCATGATCCTGGAGAACCCAGATCGAGTCCCGCATCCGGCTCCCTGAATGGAGCCTGCTTCTCCCTCTGCCTGTGTCTCTGCCTGTCTCTCTCATGAATAAATAAATAAAATGTTTTTTTAAAAAATAAAAAATAAAAAAATAAAGATGCACTTCTGATCTGTTATGATCCTGCTTAAGATGATTTAATTGTCTGTCTTAACCGTTGGGGGGAAAAAAATCAAGCTTTTGAACTTAGCGTACAGTGACCACTTCAGTGTGTCCAGTCTCCTTCTTTGCCTCTTGCCCTGGCAAATCATGTCCCTTTGTGATTCCTTCCTCTTGCTTATACTTGACCCTCTACCTAGATTGCCTTTTTCTCCTCATTTTTACCACACTCACATTGTTTCTGCAGGATTCTGCAATTCTTTAGTAGACTTTGACTAGTGTGTAGAATAATCAGAGAGACGAGCAGCATTCTTATATCTACTTCATATTTTTTGCTGAATATTTCAGTGATTTTTTTCAGGAGAAGCTGTGTGCTTTTGTGTGAAGCCAGCCAATGGGAGCTTGTTTTCCAAGAGTTAATGTTTGACAAAACAAATTGAAATCTGTGAGGTTCTTATGCTTTTCTCTTCAGATAGATTAGCTTTAAATATATATTTGTCTGCAGCTGGTTTGTTTACTTAGAACAATCTAGATGCTGAGGAAGGACATGAACTGGGATCTTTCTTTTCTCTGACTACTGCCAGCATTACAGTCCCTGAACAGCCATCCCTCAAATGCTTGTTGTTGGCCAAAATGGAACATACTTTAGTGAGTGTAGCTGGGTCAGCATAAACGATGACCATGCCTGGAAAAAGCTTTAAGTACATGCCTTTTTGATAGGGGACTGGTAAAGTCATCTCTGTATAGGAAATTTAATTCTTTGAACATTAAAATATATTTAAATTTCTAACCTTAGGGGTTTGGTTATTAAATATGTATGCAGAATATGTGTCTTTGTTTCATCACCAAGTTGTACAGAAATACATTTGTCATTTGGCAGTAAATTCCATGTAATTGAAAATGTTTTCTTGTGAAACATCTGCTTTTTCATACAAGGATACATTTGGCCCACTAAAATGATAGCATTTTTTTTTATAAAGGTAGAACTTTTTATGCTAAAGAAAATTATTGTTGAGCATACATATGTTTTTGGTTATAGTAATATCACAACACAAAAATAATGGAGTGCCTTGGAATCTCTGAACAATTTTTATCCTGGAAAACATTTCTAGATTGTAAGAATATAATTGTTGATAATTTCTATGGAAATATCTGAGACTTGACTTACACAGTTCTCTATGTTTTAGAATAAGTAATGAAGGTAACATTTTTGAGTCTCTATTTTTACAGTGTGTTCATTTTGTTTACCCTTTAAGAAAAGACATAGTTACTTTTTACAGATGATGATGCAGAAAAATGTATTTCATCTTGTGATAAAACTTTTAGAGAATTCGTATAAATAGCTGCCAATAGCCCACAGAGCCAAGTAAGAACTCATTTAAAATACTGATCCCAAACTGAATCTTATAAAATATGCCTACAAATTGAAGATCCCTAATCCTCTTATATTTTTGAAAAATTTTTAAAGATTTTATTTATTTATTTATTTGTGAGAGACATACACAGAGAGAGGCAGAGTTATAGGCAGAGGGAGAAGCAGGCTCCCTGCTTGCTGATGTGGGATGTGGGACTCGATCCCAGGACCCCAGGATCACAACCTGAGCCAAGGCAGATGCTCCACCACTGAGCCACCCTGGTGCCCATATTTTTGAACTTTTATTTCAAATATAGGAAACATTTTTCTTTTAATGATTCCCCTAAAAGATGAATCAGTGAAGTAAGTGAAAAGCAACTGTCTTTATTCATCATGTTAACTGCTCTAAGCCTTGAGTCCTCTCCTTCAATTATTGCTTAGCTTTTATGAGGCTTATAGGTGCTAAGGATTCAAATGTAAATATTCTTTCTTGAGATTCCAATGTGCAGAGCAACAAATTTTAAACAAGTGAATGAATAAAAGGTTCCTCTGTGAGTAGTAGAGTAGCTATTGGAACCAAACAGATCAGTAGGTGATAGTACTGTTGATTGCAGTGACTTATCCAGATCATATTCTTCTTCACTCTTAGGTTTGGTTTTTCATTGATTTTGTGTATCCATCTATCTTTTTAATTCTTTAAGACTTCAGATAGCTCAAAATACTCAAAATATTGTTACACCCTACTAACAGATGTTTCAGATTTGCAGCATTCTAGTAGATCATCTTAGACTATCGGTAGATTAGTTAGCACTTTCATTTGTACATAAGTTGCTGGTATTTCAAAAATATGAGCATGCTTTTCTTTGGTCTCTATCCTAAATATTTGTTTCTGTGGTGTATAGAACCTTCAGACAAAAATAAATGCATTTTTATAGATACTTTCAAAGTGTTTAAAAATATGAGTAATTTTCAATCTATAATTTCTTCATATCTACTTACAGTATTGAAAATTCTTGAACAAATGTATAATACTGATTTAGAAAAATAAATTACAAAGACGTGAAATATCTCTGAAAAAATGCAGAAGATCTTAAATATAGTATTTGATTTTGTATAAATATGAAATGAAGTTCAGGGAGACACCATATATTAGAGTTGTGAAAACATAGCTTTAATGATTGCTAAAGCACTAATTCATTACTTAAAATGGAACAGTTCTTTTTTTTTTTTTTTAAAGACTTTATTATTCATTAGAGACAGAGAGAGGCAGAGACATAGGCAGAGGGAGGAGCAGGCTCCCTGTGGGGAACCTGTTGCAGAACTTGATTCCCAGGATACTGGGATCACAACCTGAGCCAAAGGCAGATGCTCAACCACTGAGCCACCCAGGCGTCCCAAAATGGAACAGTTCTGAAGAAATTCATGAGTATTCACAGTTGAAAAATGACATCTCTAAGTTGGAATGAAAATAGTAAAACTTACAAGTATTATCATCTGTCTATTCATTATCACCAAAGAATATCCTAGATTGAGCTGGGAAATAGGAATGAATTAATTTTGTAAGGTCTACTTTGAAAAGAATAATTTAATCTTATTGTAGCAATTGTTGCCAAATACTCTCAAAGGTACATTAAATTTCTATTCTAGGCATACAGAACATACATTTCCTATTGGGTAGATATAATGAAACTAAGGATCAGAGTTAACCATATTTTTATATTTCTTTTCTAGTTTGACTGGATTAAGATATTATAATACTTAATAAATATATTAATAAAAATTTCTATATTGTGGTTATATGGAAAATAATGGGCCTTTTGGAAACTGTGTATGGAATTGGCAATTGTGGAATGGTTGTGTAATGCAGTTTTGACACTTTCTGAATTAGTATCACAATGAGTAGCGGTTGTAATTTCTACTTTGCCTCTAAAATATTATTCTTTAACATGCTTAGGATTTTTATTTTATAGGGTAATGACAGTAAAAATAACCTACTGAAATGATAAGTTTAATAACTAAAATATTTCCTAGCTTTCAGCTTAGGAGGAGGAGTTGTTGTGGAAGCCAACTCTAAGTCCATTTATCAAATTTATGGAGAAGCCTGCGGTTGATGGAAGTCATTCAGAAGAACTATGTTCTCATTTTACAACTACACCAGAGAATGAACATTTACCACAGGCTGCCAGTGAAAGTCATCTCAGCTGGTATTCTTAATAATGGCAGGAGATATCTAATTTTCTGATTTTTACATTTTATGTTTTGTCCATACTGTAAATTATTTGACTGAAATACAGCATTCTCTCAAGAGTATCTTCTTCAAGTCTAGCAGTTCATATATTTATTTAACCTGATTACAAATGTACTGATTTAGCATAATTGGGCTAGTTTTTTGGAATCTTAAAGCACAAAAAATGAATGCCTTATCTATTGAGAATTATTAGAATAATAAGCCTTATAACTAAAGTAAATGAAAATAGAAATAGTATGGAATATTGGAAATGGAGTTGATGAGTACTTATTTACTGTTTATTTGGAACATTGCTATATAACAAATACCTCTCCCATTTTGCTTTCATTTTTGGAATAAGGTATTCACAGAGTGCCTGAGTGGCTCAGTGTCCAACTCTTGATTTCAGTCAGGTCATGATCTTAGGATCCTTTGCTTGAACCCCACATTGGGTTCCATGCTTGGTGGGGAGTTGGCTTGAGATTCTCTCTTTCCCTCTCCTTCTCTCCTCCCCCCCCCCAAAAATAAATAAGTAAATAAATAAAATCTCTAAAAAAAAGAAAGAATAGGGAATACAGTCGCTATTTATATGACTCATTGCTCACCAAAATGACAGTCTTTCTTTAAATTACTTTTTTAAAGATTTATTTATTTGAGAAAGAGAGAGAGAGCAGGAGTAGGGGGAGCAGGTCCCTCAGCAGGGAACCGCCTCAAGGCCTGATCCCAGAACCCCGGGATAATGACCTGAGCCAAAGGCAGATGCTCAACCAATAGAGTCATCTGGGCACCCCATAAAAAGACAGTCTTAAAATACCATTATTGTCACCTTGGTAGTATAATCCAGCTTCTAGTTTAGCATGTTAAAGTGACAGTTATATTTAGTCATATATAACCATTCTTGACTTTCTTCTGCCCATCATTTTTAATAATGGCTAACTGTCATATAGCCAGCATCTTACACCTATAACATTAAGCAGCAGTAATTAACATAGCCTGCTTTGTGACATAGCCTCCCATCAGCTGTTGATGAGTGATTATATCACATTTTGTAAAGAAAGAAAAATGCTGGGCAGCCCCAGTGGTGCAGCAGTTTAGCGCTGCCTGCAGCCTGGGGTGTGATTCTGGAGACCTGGGATCGAGTCCCACATCGGGCTCCCTGCATGGAGCCTGCTTCTCCCTCTGCCTGTGTCTCTGCCCCTCTCTCTGTGTCTCTGTGAATAAATAAAATCTGAAAGAAAGAAAGAGAGAGAGAAAAAGAAAGAAGAAAGAAAGAAAGAAAGAAAGAAAGAAAGAAAGAAAGAAAGAAAGAAAAGAAAGAGAAAGAAAGAGAAAGAAGCTGCCTGTTAAAGACAAAATGCTTTCCTATCACTTGGAATTTTATTTATAAATACTGAAAAGGTTCCTTCAAACTTAGTTACACGTAGGTTTTGACTTCAAATAACTGTTCATATAAAAAATGTAAGTGAAATAGAGTATTCTCAAAAATTTTTTAGGCTCAAAAGGAGTTTTGAGATTTGGAGAGCTTTAGTTTTTTGTGTCCCATTTGTTTAGCTTATTGTTCTTCTGGAGGAATTTTTTTGCGAAGAACAGGAAGCTTCAAGAAAGCATTTGGGAATAAGTTCTAGAAAAATCTTTCGGATTTGGAATAGGGAGAAGAAAGGGAAGTAAAAAAGACAAATACATTCTATTAAATAATTACAAAGTAGCACAGTGGAGTATTTCTGTTGGTTTTTGTGTTTACATATCTAAACATTTTAAAAACTATTTTTCTGTGTTTATTAAGTATAGAAAAATAGGGGAGTATAGGAAAAATTTCACAGATTTTCAGTGACAATTTATTGTTACATTTTGGAAGCAGTTTTTGAAACTGTAATATTTAGTTAAACTTCTATATTTGCATAAAAAGTATGACTAGTTTATGTGACAGATTTAACTTCAATTTTATTTGTGCATATCTAATTAGTCTAAAGCAAGACAGCCTGAGTGAAGAGACTGACCTGGAAGCAACATTTAAGGAAGCTGAGTTGGCAACTTGTTCTGTAGAATTATTTTTGCCATTATTTAAGGATACCATTGAAGAGATTAGTTTTGAAAATGTGAGTACTTATGAAAATCTAATAAAATGGACAGTTAGCATAATACTAATGTATTAACTGCAGTGTTATGTATTAACTGCAGTGTTATGTCTTAATATAGTTATGCTCACATATTGATATTTGATATTAAAAATTACAGGTTTATTAGTTGTCCTTATTTCTACGTCATTAACTGCAGTTCTTCAAAGATAATCTCAGGCATGCGCTTGTTAAGAGGCTAAGCTAGGAAGTATATAACGTGGTGCTTGACTTCCCTGAAGTTGAACTAGAGAGTCAACATTTTCCAGAGTGAATTTAAAGTAAAATATTCCGTGATATGGGATATATCTATCTTCTATAGTGTTATATGGCATAGAAACCTGTATTCTAAAATTTCAGTGTACTAAAGTTTGAGACAAAGAAATAGATTGTATTCTATTAGCTTTATTTAAATAAATGCCTGAAATACTTAGGGCTTAAGTCCTTATTTTGATTTCATTACTTTAATGTGTGATGTAAGATCCTATTTACTACAAAGAAACTTGGCAAAATTTGCTTTTACTATATGCAAAAATGATTTTGTTACTAGAATAAAGTATTCTTTGATAATAGCAACATTGTATTTTAGAAGTGTCTTAATGGTCTGTGTTTTAAATTTTTTTTAATGCTGTATCTTAAAATGTGTATGTGGTTCTTGTATTTGGTAGGCTAATCTTTTTGCATCCTCTTTGAAGAAGATTTCTAAACAGAAGGAAATATTAACAAAAGAATTAGACACTTTCAAACGTGTAAAACAAGCTTTAGAACATCTTCTTAGAAAGACAGAATCCCAACAAGTAAGGAACCCTAAGCACTAGTCTAATAGATACATTTCTCACTTGAAGGATTTACTATTTCTAAAACTGTAGAAATTGAATTATTGGCATATTTGAAATGGAAATAATTCTTGAATTTTTGTTTGAAATGGCAATCATTAAGCCAAACCTTATTCTTAACATTTCACAAATAGTTCTACGTAAAAACAGCATGTTTATAAGTACTTTGAGTATTTTCTATCCCAAAATTTTTCATTGTTTGTTATATTTCATTTTAGCTGATCTCAATAAAATTTTCTTAGAATTGAAGTTCCTTTGTATGATTGCATTCATACATTCATTTATTTTGGGGGGGGGGTAACAGTTTGTTGAGAGATAATTCACGTACCATACAATTCACCCACTTAAAGTGTACAATTCAGTAGTTTTTTGTATATTCCCAGAACTGTGCAGTAATCACCATAGTCAATGTTAGAGCATTTTCATCACCACAAAAAAGAAACCCCACATCCTTTAGAAGTTTGCCTACCTCCCAACCCCACCCATCCCTCCTTACCCTATTATCTACTTTCTGTTTTTACATATTGCTGATTCTACACAGTTCATGTACATAGAATCATATAAAATGTGGTTCTTCATAACCGGCCTTTCATTTAACACAATGCCTTCCAAGGTTCATCCATGTTATAGCACATGTCAGTACTTCATTTCTCTTTATTACTGAATAATAATATTTCATTGTAGACCTATTCCATTTTTATTTGTCCATTCCTTAGCTGATGGATATTTGGGTTGCTTCTGCTTTTTGGCTGTTATGCATAAAATTGCTGTGAACATTTATTTACAAGTTGTTTATACCCAAGAGGAATGGAAATTTGTGTATGCCAAGCAATTCCACTCTGTACCTTTGCAGATCCCAAAAGTGGGCTTTATGCAGTCCATGAGCCCTCTGAAATTGTTTGTGCAGTTATACATTATATGTGCATGGTATAAATGCTTTTGGGTGAAAGGAATTCATAGCTTTTTCACATTCTCAAGCAGGAGTCTGACTCTCAAAATGAATAAACATTTTTCTTTGTTCTCATTTAAAATGTCTACATAAAATTCTTTTACTAACATGCTGTAATTCTTTAAAAAAAATTCTTACTTGCTAGAGTTAAGGTTTTTTATATTTTTTACCTATTTATAAACAGCACAATGAGCTTCCTTAGTATACACGATTTTTGTGGGTTTTGTGTCACTGGATTGTACTCTCTGAGGTATTATTTAGAAATTAGTATATAATCAATTTCATAACCTGTGGGCAAAAAGTGATTTGGAACACTTAGGCAAAAATCCATCTGATGACTTTTTTAAAAATCTGAAGTGTGCATGATGGTAGTCCATATTAGTTTCTAAGTGATGCTTATTCTTTCTACTTTTTTATGTAGAGGAATATGTTTGTCAATACTGATTTATAACATCTTTTTTTCATAGGCAGGGGACAGTTTATCCAGCATGTTAGAGAAGCTAACTCATAATGAAAATGAAAATACTGTAAGTCTTTTTATATTTGGTGTCTACTCTGACATTTTTATTTATAACTAGCCAACATTAACCATATTGTGATATTTTTAACTCTTACATTATATTTGCTGAAGAATCTTAAGAAGAGGGTACTTGAAAAGGAGACCTATATTCAAGAACTTTCTTGTTTGTTTCAGAATGAAAAGGTAAGCAAATTTTGAACTTAATTCATCATCTTTTCTTAATATTGATTCCCTCTTTTCCTTTTTTCCCATCCTGGCCCCCATATCCTCAGAAATAGACACAGAAAGGTTTTTATATTTGGATATTTTACAAGTTTTCTTAAAGTTTCTTTTTAAAAGATTCTTATGGTATTTAAGTCAGGGTAATTGGCATAAATCACTATACATAGGAACTATGAATAAATTTGTATTTCAATTGGGCAGCTCAGGTGGCTCAATGGTTTAGCGCAGCCTTCAGCCCAGGGCGTGATCCTGGAGATCCAGGATCGAGCCCCACATCAGGCTCCTTGCATGGAGCCTGCTTCTCCCTCTGCCTGTGTCTCTGCCGCTCTCTCTCTCTCTCTCTGTGTCTCTCATGAATAAATAAATAAAATCTTAAGATTGTATTTTCAATTTTAGTATAAATTAAGGAATTTTAGGGTTTGTAGGAACATTTTAGATATAATTTACTTAGAATAGGTAAGAATTTTAAAAAGATAATCAGGAGCCATTAAATAAAAGGGGAGATGGGGAAAATAGCCCCATGGTTTTATATAAAATTTATAATGGGGGAGGTCATGGTTAATGTAAAGTGGTATTTTGCTTATGTCAACTTTTTAGATCATGTCTAAATATGGATAAAGTTAGAGATTGTGAAGAAACATATCAACACTTCTTTTTGTTTGTTTTCTCTGTTACAGGCAAATGCTTTGAAAGCAAACCGTTTTTCACAGTCAGTGAAAGTAGTACATGAACGACTACAGTTCCAAATTCATAAAAAGGAAGCAGAGAATGATAAATTAAAAGAATACATAAAGGTTATAAATATTCAGTCATTTTTATAGTTTAAGTGATAAAATTAATGAACAAGTATAAAGCCCTTCCTTAGTTCTGGAATTCAGTGGTTTTGGAAGAATTCAATTTAAGTGTTGCCATGGGAAATACATATTTGAGGCAAATCTTAAGATTTCTGGCCTATCTAGAGATTTGGTCCTAAAATCCCAAGATAAAAATGGTTTCTCTCTTTAATACTAGAGTAGGAAGGATTTATAGAGCTTTTAAAAATCTTTTTCATTATATAGTTAATTGATGTTTATGTGAAAAATATGTTAAGTATAAAAGAGAAAATTAAAATAACTTAAAAACACTGAAACCATTATTAATATTTGGGATATAATGTCTGTTGCAAAATCTACACATAAATACATACTTTTAGGAGGCATTTGGTATATGTTTATTATTTTTGTGTTTGTCACTAATGGTAGCAACTTTACAATTACTTAGCTTTGGTGTTTAGAAAACTGAGTAACATTCTTGTGATGCAGTTTTTTAAGCAATGTAAGTAAAGGGAATATTTTGGTTTAAACTCAGTGGTTTCAATATTCTTCTGGAAGCTTTACTAGCACTTTGAAATAAGAATTTGAGGTTGCTATGACATGACACAAGCTAACTAGATCTATTGTCATTATTTTTGCCAAAAGAAAAAAAGCAACATTCTCACTTGGAGAAAAGAAGTGTACAAAGATAACTCCTATTAAGTGTGAGGACATCTGTATTAAATTTCTGTTTGCTTTGCACTCCTGAATCATAGCAGATGTTTGCAACCTACAGCATGTTTCAAGACTGCACTGGGGATGTTTGGTTTTTTTTTTTTTTTTTCCTTCAAGGATGAAAAGCTTTTGCCCAGTAAGGAGACATTTAGCAGGCTGACAGGGAATGTAAGTTTTGTCCTTTGTCTTCTACAAGATCTTAAGCATTTCCCCCAAGAACTCCCTGTGCCCTTTGCATAGGTGTCCTAGGGCATTACAGATGAACTAGAGTTGATATTGCATTACTGTACCATAGTAAAAACAATAGAATACATGTAATTTAACACCTCAGATAATCATCTATCACAATTTATCTTACACAAGTTTTAATTATGTCCTCAAATAGCAGTTGGGGAAGTTTTTGAAAGTATTTTCTTCAATTTAAAAATGAAGTGATTTTTTAAAGTTAACAATTTTCATATGATCATTTAAAGAATATAAGACTAAAATATTAAGATTTTGCCATGATATTCTGCTAATACTTTGAGTTTAAATTCTTTTACAAGAATCCTATTATTCAGAAATAATTACAAGAAGTTGCATTAGATTACTGATTTATCTACCTTCCCTTTAACACAAATTTTGGAACTTAAGGCATTAAATAATTGGAGGGGGTCAGAGTTTAGTTCTTTGATTTAGGTTTCACGAGATTCTTTTGGGAGTACAAAGATAATGAACTCAATTTGGCAATATAAATCTCATTTAATATTTTAATATTGGCTCAATTGAGTCAATTCATTATATTAGGTCTCTAAAAAAATTAAATTACATTGTAGTTCTCTGAAAAGTAGCCCAAAGATATTTTAACCCATTTTTCTTTCCAGATCCTTATAATATAACAATTAGAGATAGAATATTTTCACTATTTAGAAGACACTGAATAATTATCTTCATAATATGCAGCATGTAGAGTTTCTTTGGAAATAGGGAAAGGCAGATAGTTGACTTTAAATGGGTGTCCATTCATTTGGCAAAAGACTGTGAAGAGTTATTTTGAGACGATAAAAATAATTGGAGAGTTTAGTATACTCCCTAACAGTGCTCAAATGTGGGATAGGCTAAATCTAGTGAGAAAGTCCTGACTGGAACCTTGTTCCAAAAAATTTATTTTACCTTTGGTGTTTAAAATGGTTAATTACTTAAAGTGTAGCAATTATTCACAGTGTGCTGATGACACCCTGTGGTTTCATAGAGGAATGACAGCCGTATTTCCTGTGGAGTCTTAAGTAGACTTGTACTGTTCTTGGGCTTACTTGTTTTCCCTCAACTACTTATTAAAACATTTCATGTGAATTTTTAGTTTAAGTAGATTTCTAAAGACTAAGAGTATTTTGCTGTTTCTCTTAATTTACTGAGTTCACTTTTCAAACAGGGCTAGTCTTAAATCTTATTTAATATGTACTTCTCAATCTAAATTTTAATGGAAGTTAAGAAACAGTTTTTGTTGATCATGGAGTTAAATAGAAAAACCTAGTCTTTTACTGTGACTCCTTTGATTTTTTTCATTAATATGATTGTCCAAGAAATATTAAACTAAAACCTAAATTCTGTAATAATTTAGCTTTTTTTTTCAGTACTACACAACTTTCAAAAAATGGAAAAGTATTAAAATCTCAGGTCTCTAAATTCTTAGGTATTTCAGAGTCAAATACTTTAAATACAAAATCTGAAAATGATTTGAAATAAAAGCATGAAAATTATCACACTGAATTACATATATCATCCACCCAGCCTAATATTCTATTTCTAGTTATGACACAAAGAGATATGTAAGGAAACGGTCTACATCTTTTGTCATCTATAGATGTCAGTCATATGTTGTTTAAGCCTTTATCATTTCAACTAAAGAGTCCTAACATATGCAGGGAGCTACTGATTCCTTTGAGCTTTGTGTATTTTGTTTGGATTGTTTCCAGTTCAATTATGGTTTTTTTGAACTTCAGTAACTAGTACGATGTATATATAATATTCTAGATCTGGAATTTTAATAAGTTCTAGTTAATTAAGAAGTTTTTAAAAATTGCTTGTACCATAATCACCAATATTAATATCTTTAAGAGTAGGATTAGTTTTATGTAGGCTTATATATTTTAAATTTGCATTCTATAGCTGATTATAAATAAACATTGGGAAACCACGTTTCTTTACTGTTTTGCTTTTTATTAATCCTATGATTAATTTTTTGATAAAATCTATGGAAGATTATTTATGTATTTTTACAATGTTTACACAAACTTTCGAGTTCTAAAATAATTTAAGTACTACTAATATATTTTTAGAGCTTGGAAACCAAGATAGCTGAATGGAACTTACAAGTGAGGAAGAATAAGCATGAAGCTGTAGCAATGAAAGAATCAAGTAGGCAAAAAACTATAGCTCTAAAAAAGGCATCTAAAATTTACAGACAAAGGCTTAAACACTTTACTGGAGACATGGAAAACCTTACTTCCCAAATTAGAGATCAGGTAAGTATATACATTCTTTCTTAATGTAGTTAATATCATAATGCTTAATATCATAATGCTTAATATTAATGCTTAATATCTTAATGCTATTGATACTAGAAAAACTTTATTCACCCTCTTTTGCTTAGACTTTATTTTGAAAGATTACATAAAGTGTCACTTGCATGTTGAATTATATCAGTATTTTCTTGGTAACTTTATTAAAGGATCTGTTAAGTGTGTCCCAAAACATCTAGGGTAAACTAAGGGTAACACTTCATACATATTCTCCCTTGGAAATGGACAATGTGCAATCGCATATTAAAAGTCCTGAGGAGGCCTTCAGTAAAAGTAAAACAGTATGACCAAGAGTTTTGAACTCAGAGTTTCTCACCACTTATTTAACCACAGAACTCTTGTTTTACCCACAAAACAACTCTTGGAACTGGTTCTAAGGAACACCAGTTTGGGAAATGCTGATTTATGTTACTAGACCATATGATTGTATTCAGTAATTCACTTCATTTGAACTTTGTAATGCACTTAAAGCCATTCACTGACGTAAACACACCATGTGAAAGTTATCGTTGGGTGTAGTACAAAGTTGAAAACTTGACTTAGTGCTTTGTTGTTTTTGATGAATTATATTTATTCAGTTAGCAATTAACAAAATATTTACTCTCTTTAATGTCTCACGAGTAGTCCACCTCTTAAGATCTGATATTAAGGCTTATAGAATTATTAGAGGCTTTTAGAAATGAAAGTGGACTTGCATAAACTCTTGTGTAAACAAAACAACTTCATATTTTATAAGTTTGAGTGTTAACACTTAAAGATGAACTACATTCAGAAGAATTTAACTAGAGAAAAAGAATTGAGGACTAAGTTCAAAATCTAGGCAGTCATAAGATCTAGTTGAATGCCTGAAAATATTGAGTGGTAAAAGCTAATCGAGTCATTAACATTCTTGAGACATTATTGTTTAAATAGCATCATGTCACCCATACCCCAGATCATGGTACAGGAAGGCCCATCTGCTTTTTCATCTAGTGACTTTGGTTGAGGTACTTAACCTCTCTAAGATTCCATTTCCTCATCTATAAAATAGGAGATAATATTCCCATCTCATATGATTGTAGGGGTGAATAAATGAGAAAATATATGTTAAAGCACAGTGCCTAGCCATCCTACATTTTTACCATGTTAACCTCCTTTCTATTCCTCTAATGTGGAGAGTTTTATTGTTTGCTATTATCTCCAGCTGTAGTGTTCTTCTTGGATTCACAATAGCTGGTGTTTTTTGTTTTATTTTGTCATTCAGGTACATTTTTAATGGACATCTCTTCAGAGGAGCTTTCCAATTTCTGAATATTTTTACATTATAGTATATTGCCCAACTTATGCTTTATATATATATGGCCCAACTTATATACTTCATAGTGTAAATTAAAATTCACTTTATATAAAATATGAAAACAGAATACTAGACTTTATTCAATGTATCAAAAATATTACTGTAAAAAAATGTAAACCAATAAAGTCTTGCACATTGTAGATGCTCAACAAATGCTTGTTCTGTGACTGGAATGATGGAAGGACAGAAAGAAGCCCCCAATAAGTACTAACTGCTATCATTATTACTTCTGGGTCTTTTGATTAATAATTATTGATATTGTTGTCTTCCCAGTGAGTTTGTTGTTCTTTAGAATGTAGACAGGGACACAATAACTATAGCTCACCAGGTGGGTTATAAAGAGTAGATTCATTTGACAGTTATTTGTTGAGAGTCTTCTGTGTGTCAGGCACTATTCAGGGTCCTAGCAATGAACAATACAGACAAAAATCTCTACCTCTGGGAGCTCACATTCAAAGTGGAACGGCCACCACAATAATCTTCATCTCTTTGCTGACGATAACGGTGTTTGAAGGTCAGCAGGGGTGACCTCTACAAAACAGCTTGACATCATTATAGCTACAATAAAGAAGGCTGCATTACTTAATGCTATGGAATTATGGAATTTCAGAAAGTTTCTGTATATATCATAGAGGGCTTCTTGTCTGATGCTTATGTAGTGTTAGCATTTTCCAAATATAGAATGCAAAATGAAAAGTTCAGGAAATAGGAAGGAAGTTATCTTCATTAATTATGAAACATTGATAAAAAATAGTTATATTAACACCCTTAAAATGTTGTGTTGCTACTGCTGCTACACACATATAAAACAATACTAATATAAAGATTTTATCAGCATTTACTTTAAAAGTTTCCTATATTCAGAGTTGTACACTAAAATTTTCTATATCAAAAGCCCCATTCTTTATAGGATACGTGTTTCCTTGTTTGTATTGTATTTGTGTTTAGAGCACAAAACCAAAGTGTTATTCAATTACAAGATGAGTACTTGATGTATTTTTTAGGAAGCCAAGCTGTCTGAAACAATTTCAGCTTCCAATGCCTGGAAAAGTCATTATGAGAAAATTGTAATAGAAAAAACTGAATTGGAAGTTCAGATTGAAACAATGAAAAAGTAAGAAAAAAAATTTAGAATCTTTTTATGGTTTAGTAAGAAGTGTTTTCTGTTCGTTCCTCTTTAAGCAGTTTGCGTTTTGGTTCTTCTGGGTTACATGTGGAGAAGTTTGTCCGTATGATTTGATGTTTTTGCTATTTATAATTCTAAAAACTTTTCTTATTCTATTCTAAAAATACAATAAAATGATTACCCATTAAAAAGTGCCTTGGTGTTCACATTTTGAACTTTGTAGGTTAGTATTTTGAATTGGGTTTGTGTCACCTGTTATTTGTAGTAATTGTTAATGCTATTTTATCTTAAAATGGAAGTGATATTTCTCTACTAAGTAAGAATGTGAAAGTAAGAGTATATAATGGAGCTTGCAATAAAAAAACACAAATGCTTTCAAAATCCGAAAAACTATTGTTCCTTAAAGTGCCTTAATTGCATGACAAAGAAAATCAATGAGTAAAAATGCCTATCTTTTATGCTTTGAAAATTATTATTGATAAACTATGAACCCTGCACATTTGTTTTTAAATGTTTTGTTTTCTGTATATCCTCTTCAATTTTATCATTGTAAGCTAGCATGGATAATGCTAGCTTCTAAAGGTGAGTTACTGTCTCACTTGATCCTTTTATTTAACCTTGGCTTTGAGATTGTGTATATGTGTGTGCATATGTGTGAATGAGAGACAGATGTACCAAGGACGACAGTTCAGACATTTTGGAATAGCAAAGAGAATGTTGTGTAATTTTTCGTTGGCATCATTAATGGGTAATTATTGCTAATCAAGGTTACTGAAGTAGTAACCTGGTAGATAATTGCTTCCTCTTCACCTTGATCTGTGACTTGTCCTAACTTTTGAAAAAGCGTACCCTACCAACCTAATTTCAGAAATGCACTTAAAAAGCATTATTTGAATGACTTTTATAAAACATATCCTCTATCTCATAAAGGCAAATTACTAATCTTTTGGAAGACCTAAAGAAAGTGGAAGACCTTGGAAAAAATTCTTGTGAAGAAATTCTTAGAAAACTTCACTCAATTGAATATGAAAATCAAACTCTGAATCTTGAGAATACAAAATTAAAGGTAACGTGTGTTCTGGGGTGAAGGCTGGCTCAGTTGGTGCAGCATGCGACTCTTGATCTTGGGGTTGTGAGTTTGAACTCCACATCGGGTATAGAGATTACTTAAAAATAAAATCTTTAAAGAAAAAGGTAATGTGTGTTCGCATGTGTATGTATAGTCTAATGACAATTCAGTAGAGGTCTCTGAAAATGATAGCATGCTTAGGATAATGCTCTTATGCCATTTTGTCCTTTATGTTTGTGAGGATATTAGAGTGTCAATATAATATGCAACTTCTAAAGCTACATATATATCATATCTATATATCTATGTATATACATATAGACACACATATTTGTATATAGATTTTTAAGTGTTTATAGATGTATACACAGAAACATTTTAAAGTTGTTTTCAGTAATATTACATAAGATTTATGAGGTTGAACAGCTGTCTTGACTTTTAAAAAATTTGTTCTCCAATTTTAGCCATTGAATCATCCAAAATTACATTAACTTTAATGCGTAAGATTTTTTTCTAGGTGTCATGGTTACGATAGGATATAACCTCAGGCCTGGTCTGTTTGAAACCAGAAAGTATGTTCCTGGCTGCTTCATAACCAGAAAGAATTTTCCAACTTAATCAAATCCAAGGGGTGATTGGTTTGTATGTGTACCGGAGGAAAAAATGGGGAAGAAGCTTTTGTACTTTCTGAGAAAAAAAAAAAATTAGTTCTCAATTAGAGATACATGTAACTGGATGAGACTTGATTAAAGATGATGGCATCATTCTCAGTTCTTTAATACTATTTTTGGAGGATAGTAAACAGAACACAGAAAAGAATCTATGTAAAGAAGGCCAGACTCAGCAGGAAGCCGATACAGCATCAGAGAACCAAGCCTCTTTTTTAGATCTCTCCTCTGCCATTCCTGGGTTATGACCCTCATGACCCAAAATAACTGCTGGAGCTCCAGCCATCATAACCAAGTTTCAAACAATAGAATTGCAAGGGGGAAAAGATGAGTTATACTACCCCCTCTCCTTTATTTCATCTCATCCTTCACCTCCTCTTAGGGAGACTGACTTCCTACAAGTTCCATACCACTCTACTCCTCTACTTATACAGGCACATGACCCCTGCTAGATACAAGGGAGACTAGGGAATGTAGTCTTCTAGTGATCCTGGGCTCTCGCCAAATATGAATACTCCTTATTTCCTGCAATTTGTTCATGTTTTCCTATATCTATTCCTATAGTTTTACTATATTTACAGTTTGGAATCATTTTTCCTAGTATCAAAGACCTACCTTAGTTCACCTCAAATGCTATTTCCCTCCGGTCTTTTCAATTAGGATGAATTTGTCCTTATAAACTCCATCTTTGTATGCCCAGAATGTCCAGGGAAGGTGTGACATATATTTAGCTCTTCATGAATATTTATTGAATGAATGCTTAAAATGTTTATCTTGGAAGAGGAAGCAATTTTATTTATTATGTTTATTTTCTCACTTTCCTTGATAACCTTCAGAAAGAAAGGATTAGAATAATATTTCATCAATTATAAATCTAATTTTTAATCACATGGCAAATGGAATTAATTTTAAATTACATAGGTATAAAAATCATTGGGTTAAAGTTTACATTTTATATTCTATTAATAATTTAGAGACATGTATTTTTAATGCATTATTCTCTGGATTTTGTTTAAGGAAAAAAACCTAGGTGTGTTTGGCATGTGCTTCTGCAATGTAAAAATTGCTGAGGTGTTGTACTTAGTTACTTTTAATGACTTTAGGGTAATTTTAACTTTTAATGTTTCAAATGAAAAAAGAATCTAGCTAATGTTGTTTCTAAGACCCAGTGACCTCTTTTCATAAAATTGCAAGAGTCTATTTGGATGGTTGTAAGTTCTATTTGTTCATTATAAAGAGTTGAAAAAAAACTAGAAAAGCATAAAGGGAAATACTTAAAAATCACTTGTAATCTCACAACTGAAACTTAAATTATTTTTAGCATATAGTTTTGGACTACTTCCAGGTTTTTGCTACTATCAGTAAAAATATGGGTAGTTTCTTTGAGTTTTTGCATATCTATTTTCTTAGGATAAATTTCTAGAACTGTAATTACATGGGCAAAAGGGAGGCTCATTTTTAGTGTTGGTGTTATGTATTTCCAAATTACCCATCTAAAATGGGCCCCTATATTTTTTCCAGTAGTAGACAATTTTAAAACAAATCTCTTCAAATTCAGTAGGTAATCTCAACTAGTGTCGGGGCTTTAAGTACCATCTATATCCTGGGGGCTCTCAAATTTATATTTCTACCTTGCCGCTGAATTCCAAACATATATTCTACTACCTACTCGAAATCTCCACTTGGATATTTAATAGGTGTCTCAAAGTTAGCATGTTTAAAATAGAACTCCTCTATTGCCCAGTATAGCTCATCCTACAATTGTCCTCATGTCAGTTAACGGCAGTCATCTGTGCTTATACCCGGTCTCCCACCTGCTTCTAGTCTGTCAGCGGATCTACCTCACATAGATGTAGGATTAGACCGCCTCTCTTCAGCACCACTGCTTTTGTCCTGGGTTAAGCCACCATCATCTCTCATAGTTACAGTAATTTCCTGAGCCCACTTTACTTCTGCCCTTGCTGCTGCAGTCAGGTTTCAGAGCTGCAGCAGAGTAGTTCTCATAAAAATGTAAGTCAGACCATATCACTGCTCCACCCAGAACCCTCCAATGATATCTGGTTAATAAACACCTAAGAAAGCATTGTTGCATCTGGCTTTCCAGTACTCCGCTGACTTCATCTCCTTCCATTCTCCCCTTCATTCTCTCCCTTCCTGCACATTGACCTTCTTGCTGGTTTTGCCCTAACTGGCCAGAGTGTCTCCCACAGTTGCTTTTCTCTGTGAGAATTCTCTTTCCCTAAAGAGCCACACTACTTCTTAGTGTTTCCTCAGAAGTCCCTTTCTCAGGAGGTCTCCCCGGCCCATCCCCAATATCCAGCTTTTGTGTAGGATATGTCTTACTTCACATTCATTCTTGTTTGTCTGTCTATATGCAGAGTACATAAGCCCCATTAAGGAAAAGATTTTTTGGTTCTTTTTTTCATTAATAGAAGAATATCCAGTGTCTAGAGCATTTTTCAATAACTAGTTAACATTTTTTCGTGTATTTATTGATCATTTACATTTCTGCCTTTATAAATTACCTACTCATTGTCCTTTATATGTCTTCTTTTCCAATTAATTCATAAGAACTCTGTATTAAGGGTATTAATCCTTTGTCATAATTTGTTACTATTTTTAACATTTTGTGTGCCTCTTAAATTTTGAAGAGGCAATGAAGTTTGGAGAGATATATTTACACATATGTGTGGATGAATTTTTTTTTTCTTTTATGGCTTCTGCTATGTCTATCACATTTCTGCATATCTTACAAGTAGAAGCACTGACTGCCTGCAATCCAGACTATCATTTCAAGGATGTTTGTATAGCGAGCATCCTTGGAAGACAGCAGTGTTTTCTTATCAAAGGGTAGACGTGCTTACTGCCTGATACGAGATCTGGGCTCCCTAAACTTAGGGTTGCTCCTCTCTAGTGATCTCACTATGTGTGCAGGTGTCATCTGGCCCTCACTGTGTTGCCCTGGAAGAACTGGGGCTTAGGAAACAAATGCAAATCTGACAACTGGCTACTGCTATTGCTGTAATCAAGTTTTGTGTCTCTGACTCAGGAGTCTCATGTCTTCTGCTAGCATACAGATTCCCAAATCTGTGTGTTCCGATTTTATGCTTAGTAGGGTTGCAATCCTAAAATCAAAATTTTAGCAGTATTCTCTGTAAAAAATTTTGACTTTATTTTAAAAATATAAATAAATATAAAAAATTATGTTGGAGGTAAGTAGTTAATCTATTTTCTTTCTAATAGTTAACAGTCATTACCATTATTTAGTGATCCATATTTTCCTCATTGGTTTAAAAATTCAAACTTTATCATATACTAAATATAATTTTAGTGTATTTTTCTGATTTTGTTCCATTAACCTTTATATTCTTATGTTGGTATCCTAAAATTTTTAGTTCTTTGTACCTCTTAAAATCTGATAAGTACTGAGATTTTCTACCTTAATATTCCTTTCAGAATTAGTCTTTCCCATTTATTTTTCTGTATGAGTTTTATCTTTTTTATTTTTATTTTTTTAAAGATTTTATTTATTTATTCATTAGAGACACACACAGAGAAAGAGAGGCAGAGACACAGGCAGAGGGAGAAGCAGGCTCCATGCAGGGAGCCCGACATGGGACTCGATCCCAGTCTCCAGGATCATGCCCTGGGCTGCGGGCGGCGCTAAACCGCTACCAGGGCTGCCCTCTGTATGAGTTTTAAAATTAATTTTTTCCTCTTCCCCCTACTCCCAACTGTTAGATTTTTGGTTGAAATTGCATTTAAAGTGTTAATCATTTGGAAAAAAACTGGTATGCCAATAGTATCAAATCTTCCCATCTAAGAACATGGTCTATTTCCCAAGGCTTTCTTTGTCAGGAAATTTTAAAAGTTTAAAAAATATGTCTTACATAAGTCTTACTATAGTTATTCATAAGTATTGTTAATTTTTGAAAAATCTTGAATTTAAGTGGTAATTATATGCAATAAATGTGATTATCTTATTAACCTTTTGATAAATGAGTTATGTTTTTATAATGCTAGCACTGGAGTATAAATGAATACTAATGATTTATAAAATCTATTTATATTTTCCTTGCTAGACTACACTTGATGCTTTGAAGGATGAGGTTGTTTCTGTTGAAAATGAACTTTTAGAATTGCAAGAAGTAGAAAAACAACAGAAAGCCCTTATTGAAGTATATAAAACTCAGGTGACTATTGCACTGATTTTAATGTTAAATTATATATATATATACATACACACACACACACGTTATAGAACTGTGATAGAATATATGTCCCAGGTATTTTTTAAGGTCCCATATATCATTATAAGTAGATGATTCTGCTGATTCCTGATTCAGACATTGACTGTGTATGTATTGGCTATTCCTAAAAGTAGATCTAAAATTAGTTACATAGGTATAATGTGAACCTTCTGTATAATCTTGTTAAATTTAGTTATATTTATTTGTCATCTTATATTTTTAATGGTATTTATAAAGCATAATGACTCCCTTCTAGGGTCATTAAAACTCAGTACTCTCTCTTCCCTGATAAATAAAATTCTGATTTACTCACACAAAAGACCTGGAAGAGAATATGAAAATACATGTGGTGTGGAATAGAGCTGTGTTCAATGGCAATTTATATAAAACCTTATGTTTTGGAAACATAGTATTCGAGAAAAACTTTATGAGAAAGATGGGACTTATCCAGGTTCTTCCTTTAGCAGTGGTAACAATCTGGTCAATAAAGAGCTGGATTTTACTAGCAGAGAGAGCATTTGAATTAAGCGTAATGAATTATTAAAGGTAAAAGGTAAATTTTAAAGGTTAAAGCTTAAGGAGGGCATTCTGTAGATAAGTAGGAAAGAAGTTCATCTGGATGGTTTAGATGGGAAGATGGAGTTTAGACATCCAGTGAGAATACTGCAGTCATGAAGAACTTACCAGAGGTAGGGTAGAGGCTGTGGTGAACTGTGGCCCTGATACTGAGAATGTCAGCTAGGTCCTCCAACTATTTGGGTTTAATCCTTAGCAAGAATAACATGCATGTTCTAGGCTCTGGGCTTTGTATAAAGGGCTCAGGCTTTTTTTTTTTTTTTTTTAGCATTGTTTTGGAGTGTAAAATAATTGGTATGGGAGCTAGTTTGGACCAGAGGTTGATTTTTATTTTTTAAACAAAAATGTATTTTGTTTAATAAATGTGACTTTTCCCAAATCTGCATGTCAATATTTCAATTACTTCTTGGTCTCCAGATTTTTTTTTTATTTCTTTAAAGTGATATTGACCTGCAAATAAAGATCTCGCTAATATTCAGCCTCAAGGAGAGTCTAGAAGTACTAATGGGAAAAGACAGGTAAATCATAAAAGGATTGTGTATTGGAGTAGAGCACTGAGTGAGGAATGACATTAGGTAAAGATGCTGAGGGTATTGATAAGGAAATAATGATTTGTTTATAATTAAAAATTCAAATGTTTAGCTTTTTATTTTACATTAAGGTCTTAATAAAATGTGTTACTCTAATATATTTTATTTTCAGATACAAAAGTTGCAAGAAGCAGCTGAAATGCTGAAAAGCAGATGTGGAAATTTGCTACATGAAAATAACCTAATTACAAAAAACAAAAATAAAACATTAGAGAAGGTGAGTTTGATGTTTTAAGCAATCAAGTAATACTTATATTTTTGTACTTTATGAGTATTATACATATTCCTTCATTGTAGTCATTTTCTTTAGTCTTGACCTAGGAATTATCTGTCTTAAGTCTCTGTAGGAGTTTGTTTTCTAAGGAGATAATGTTTCTTCCAGGCTTGAAATGTTTGTTTGTATGAATGTTTTTTTACTTTTTCCTTAATATTTGGAAAATAGCATAAATGTTTAATTTTTCTGATATAAGAGCAGACTCACATATCTCAAAAAAAAATGGTTATCACTTATCATTGGCTTCATCAGCCATAAATATGGAAACTTGAGTAACTCTCATTTTTAATCCCACCTTTTTGTTTTTGGTACTAAATCTTTTGTGTCTAAAAGCAAAGTAAATATTCTCTGCTAAGTGCTTTTTGGAAGAAAAATAATATTTTAAAAAAACAGCATCATTTCCTTTTTTGTCACCCCATTGCAACAGAATGAGGGAAAGGCCAGTGTTGGCAAGTTTTGATGTTTTTGTGAATATTTTTAACTTTTTAAATGAAACCGCATCTCTCTTTGGGTCTTCTCATGTTGTTTTGGTAAGGAAGCAGTGAAAGTCGTAGGACACTGACTCCTGGCTGGAGAGGTCATGGGATGTTACCAGGCACTTCCAAGTGAGTTTAAAAAGGTGACTGTCTGCATTGCCCCCACTTCTTGGGATTGAGAAGTCTGAGTGAAGCACAGTGTGAAGAAGAGGTCAGCCAGAGCAGGCATTCTGCTGGTTAAACAGAGATAAAGATAGCCCACCAAACATGCAACTTACTACTTTCTTAGAATTACTTTTTACCTATTTTTAGCAGCACATCTAGCATTTCATGTGTCCTGGTCTCTTTTTCTCACGAGACACACCACCGCAAAGGTCTCCTCTTTTGCTGGGCAGCACTGTAAATAAAAGTCTATTAAAAAACCTGTTCAGAAGGCTGATGGGGCACAAGCCTGTGATTTTCAGATACAGTGAGGTCACAGTGTCTTCTAACTGGTATTAAACCAGAAAGGTCATTTTTTAAGAGGAACTTTTTCCTTTTCCTTTTCTACTATTAAATCTTCTGGTGTTCTCATGAGCTCTTGGGTGTTTGGGGACCCAGAGGTATGCTTTGTTCTTATTTTATCTTTTGTGATCAAGAATGCCAGATGTGCACAGTAGCTCTTGATGTTCCCTGTCTTAAGGCAAGAGTCTGGCTCTTGTGTTTTCCTCCCTATAAACATCCTAAATGGCCTAAGTCTGGTTATTTTTTCTTAATTGTGAAACATTTCTTAGGGTTGCTTCTTGTCACATCTCCACAAAAGTGCCACTGTGAGGCACTTCAGTAGCCAAAGAGATGAATATAGGTACAATTAGAGAGATTGTTCATAGTAATATTAATGATGAAATGACAGTCTACTGAGGACTGATCATATTAGCTATCTTAACATAATACCCAGTAAACCCCACCAATCTGGACTAAAATGAGTGCAGCAAGGCTGTTCTAATTGAAATATCTGAGTTACAAGATTGAATGACAAAGTGACAATTACTTTAGACTGTTGGCTGGACAGTGGAAAATGGCCATACCAGCTTTACTAGTAATAATTATGCTTCAGGGCTGCCTGGGTGGCTCAGTCGGTTCAGCGTTTGCCTTTGGCTCAGGACATGCTCACAGGGTCCTAGGATCGAGCCCCGCATCGGGCTCCCTGCCCAGTGGGGAATTTGCTGCTCCCTCTGTGCTCATTCTTTCTGTCTCTTTCTCTCTTGCTCTCTCTCAAATAAACAAATCAATACATCTTAAAAAAAAAAGACTAGGGGATCCCTGGGTGGCGCAGCGGTTTGGCACCTGCCTTTGGCCCAGGGCGCGATCCTGGAAACCCGGGATCGAATCCCTCATCAGCCTCCCGGTGCATGGAGCCTGCTTCTCCCTCTGCCTGTGTCTCTGCCTCTCTCTCTTTCTCTCTGTATGACTATCATAAATAAATAAAGTTAAAAAATAAAATAAAATAAAATAAAATAAAATAAAATAAAATAAAATAAAATAAAATAAAATAAAATAAAAAGACTATGCTTGAATATAAATGACAGGATTCAAAAAGTTTGCTTTCCTAAGTAGGTTAAGCATTCTCCCTGTAGGCTGATATAGCTATATGCACTTACTCAACTTTTTAAAAAACTATTTAAAATTTTTTAATTCTAATGTAATTAACTTACAGTATTATAATAGTTACTCAACAAACTTTTTGAAAACTAAAGTACAACCCACTTTTGAGGTATGTGTTCTTGTTAGCAGAGTCTAACTTAATGTTTATCTGTATCTATTTGGTTGAATCCTTTTGTTTAAAACCCTTATACCTAAGATACATATTATATTATGAGGCTGTCTAGTATTTAAGATAGTAAAAACATTAATGCTGAATGTGTGACCTTGCACTTATTTCCCTAATGCTACAACTCAGATGAGAGGCCAGATGGAGTCTCATCTGAAGGAGTTAGAGCACGTCCATGATTCGTTGACGGGAGCAGAACGGAGACTTCACGAGTGTCAGGAGAGTCTGCAGCACTACAAGGGGAAATGTGCAGACCAGGCGTGCACCATTAGGGAGCTTCAGGGCCAGGTGTCCAGCCATTATTCTGCTTTCTACTAGATATGTTAAAGGAACACTTTGGAATGATTTCACCAGTTGAGGGCACTCATGTCAGGGGTTGCGTTGTTGGTTTGTTTTTTTGTTTGTTTTGTTTTGTTTTTACTCCCATCTAAATCAGCTTATCAGTTTATTGTAGATACTTATTTTATCATGAAAAATTGCTAACTAACATTTCTCATTTTAGTTTTTTCATACAAATATGTATTTAGATATTTCAGAACATGGTAATAGCATGAGAGAAGGACAATGCTATGTTCATATATATATTTTTTGACATCAGGATATGCTAAATTATTGTAATTTACCTTATAAAAAGTATGACTTATTTCAACTAGAATTATGCATAGAATTCATTTGGGATTATTCTCAATTACTTTCTTTCTAAATTATACTTTTTTACTCCCTCCGAATAGAGATTATGGATCCCTAGTTAGTCACCACATAGCCACATCCCAATTCAATGCCTAACACAAAGTAAGTGCTTAATAAATGTTTCTTGTTTTTTTCAAAGAAGCATGTACGTGTTTTTGGCTATTTGTAAAACAATTTTAGGAACAATTCCCTGTCTTCCAAATGTAATCTGGATTTTACTTTTGAAATGCATCCTGTTTTTTTAAAAGCATACAAGTAAAATTTTGGTAAATTTAAATCTCTGAGAAGAGATTTTTCTAGGAAAATGTCAAATCTGCATAGATAACCTAAATAATTAATTAAATTATGAGAAAAATTTTATTTTCAAAGCTTCTTAAAATAAGAATAGCTTTTGAAGCAATGGGAAGATATTCTTTCTTGGTATCAGGAATTGTCTTTGGTTGATTTATTTTGTTTCTCACAAATAGAGTTTTTACTTGTAGCTACAACTTCATAGGTAGTCAATTATCAATCACTATCTTTAGTTAAAACAGGAAACTGTAAGAGTACCTAAAAATCCATCAAAAGGAGATTAATATTGTTAGTCTTCAAATTCACGTGATAAGTGTCCTTTTTCATTAAAGCATTGTTCAGAATGTTTTAGTTGCCATCTTCCAGAAAAAATTTTAGTAAGTGATTTTTTATGAGGCAGTGTTTTTAGAATTAAGTAGGAATTTAGGACTTTGTTTTTTAACAGTGTAATATTTCTTTGTGTCTCTCTGTGTGAGTAATAATATTTATGTATTCTTGTTTTTTTATGATTATTCTAACAATAAAGTACATAGATTTCTTTGGAAGTTGATTATAAAGGAAATAACCAAGAAAACTTTATTTTTCCCCTTTTAGGTTGATGCAAATCATAATCTTCTGAGAAAGCTTTCTCTGGAAGAGGAAAATTATCTTATTCAGTTGAAGTGTGAAAACCTTAAACAGTAAGTATTAAATTGACTTAAAATTGGTGTTACATTTTTCTCTACGCACTATAATTTTAAAATATATGTTTTCTGTAAAAAGAAAATTAGAACAGATGGATGCGGAAAATAAAGAGCTTGAAAAGAAGCTGGCAAACCAAGAAGAATGTATTAAGCATAGCAATCTTAAGTTTAAAGAGAAATCTGCAGAATATACAGCATTGGCCAGACAGCTGGAAGCTGCTTTAGAAGAAGGAAGACAAAAGGTACAGATGGCCTTTATTTAGAAACTTTTTAATTAGTTTACCAAAGAGTCGCCTTTTTAAACAGACAATATCTCATCTTACCAAACCTACAGTTATTGTTTTTATCCTGATGACAGGGTGAAGAGAGCAATTACATTTTTGTTTTTTTACCTACTTTTCCCTTTTGGACCTAAACATCTGTATTACTGGTACAGTTACTTAACTAGGTAAATGATGATGTGGCAGGGTAAAAGGCAGAAATGGAAAACATGAAGGCGATCCCCCTCCTTCTTTTTGTTTTTTGTTTTTTCAAATAAAACCAAAGCAATTATGCAAATTAGTAAACATTTTGGTTTTGATCAGGACCTAGTGAGCTGTGGAGCTCAACTCCCTTTTCTTTTGGCCAATGTTTTTACATGAATACATGCAAGAATTAAATTCCAGTTAATCCATTTTGCTAGCCTTTAATAAAAATCTCAGTGTGTGTCAGGCACACTGCTAGTATTTGAGATGCAAAGATAATTAAGACCTAGTTAGTTCACAAGCTGCTCAGCAGTTTCCCTGGTGTTATCAGAAACCTGTGTGCAGAGGGCAGGGAGAGACTGTAGCAAGAGGCAAACCACTCCAGGTTGAAAGACAGGTTTAATAAGCAAGGGAACATGAGGGTTGTCTTGGATGACCACAAGATGAGTAAATTTCTACACCCACTTGACAGAATCTTAAAAGTTTGTGTACAGGCCCTTAACTAGGTTCAGTCATATACCCAGTCCAAATAGCTTCAACACCCCATTCCTTTCTAAAGGCTCCTTACTTGGAGCGGCTTCTGAGAACCGAGGAGGAAAGCAGAACACATACCTATCTCAAGGACAGGGGAGAAGGTGGGGAGCTTCTAGTTGCCCAGGTCCAGCTCGTGGGTTACCCAGAGGTCATGTCTTTTTATAACTTCTTCCAAATACCTGGCTTCAGTTCTCAGGACACTCATAGTCCAGTGGGAAGATAATATGTGAACAGACAAACGTCATCCAGCATGTAGGTGCCATAACAGAGGGAGTGTACAAGGTATACCGGAGGACATCGTTAGTTTAATGTGGGGGTGATAGGAAAGGATTCAGGAAAGTCTTAAAGAAGAGGTAAATTTATCAGATGACTTGAAAATGTAATCTTAAAAGGACTTAAGATGGGCTTTGGAGTCCAGCAGGAACTAGATTTGAATTCTGGCTCTGACACATTACACCCTGACCCAGAGTGAATCACTTTTTTCTTTCTTTCTTTTTTTTTATTTTTTCAAAGATTTTATTTATTGAGACACAGAGAGAGAGAGGCAGAGACACAGGCAGAAGGAGAAGCAGGCTCCATGCAGAGAGCCTAATGTGGGACTCCATCCAGGGTCTCCAGGATCACGCCCAGGCTGCAGGCTGCGCTAGACCGCTGCGCCACCGGGGCTGCCCTGAATCACTTCTTTCAACTTTAGTTCCTTTATTGGTGAAATGAGGATAATGAATTTCTTCATCAGATTGAATGATGCTAAAAAGAGATTGTCTCTACCATGATGACTCTCAGATATATATCTCTACCCCAGACTTTTCTCTCCCCTGAAATCTAGACTCAGATATTCTACTTATTTGACATCTCCACTGTTAATAGGCATCTCAGACTTAACATGTCTAATACCAAGTTCTGAATCTTTCCTTCTAAACTGTCTTCTACACATGTCTTTCTCAAGCCTGTTAATGGCAATTCCACATAGATAAAATCTGATATCCCAACAGTCCCAGTGGTGCAGCAGTTTAGCGCCGCCTTCAGTCCAGGGCATGATCCTAGAGACCCAGGATCGAGTCCCATGTCAGTCTCCCCACGTGGAGCCTACTTCTCCTTCTGCCTGTGTCTCTGCCCCCGCCCCCCACCCTCGGTCTCTCATGAATTAATAAAATCTTTTTAAAAAAATCTGATATCCCTGAAGTGTAGCTCTTATATCACAGGTGTCATATATATATATATATATATATATATATATATATATATATATATACATACATACATACATATGTATATTTTGATATTTTTGATATATATAAATATAATATACTTTGATTTTTTTTAACTCTGAAAAACCAATTTAAATTGACTTTGAAATATACATCATTGAATAAAAGCTAAATAGTAGAATGTATTGCTAATGATAGAAATGTAATCTGGATTTCTCAGCCCCATCAACCTTTGAGAGGAAAATAAATGGTTTTATCCTGGGTTCAGCCTAAGTGGACTTCAAAAATGCTAGGGGTTCTCAGATTCCTTCTCAGAAGTGTTCAGAATCCCCAGAAATGTGATTGCCTTCTTCTGTCTCTCCTGCTGCACTGAAATGTGGGGCTGTCTCTGTCTCTAGTTCTTGCCAGGTGAGGAGTACCATCACTGCCTTATCACCATTGTCCATTCTGAGGACATCGTCAAGGGCTCTTTCTCCTACAGCTTCCGATCCCTGCCAGCATCCCTTATACACAACTGCCCTTGGAATTTGTGCAAAAGAAATCTTTGTAGATTACTTTATAGTAACTCAGAACTGAGTTTATAGGAGTGTGGTTAGAGGACAGTCTTTCCCACTAGCTCCTTGCTCCTGAACTAGTCCTTGCCTCAACACTTACCCTTGTGGCTCCAACACAACATTCTTACAAATAGGTTCCCATGTATTTTAATTGTTGGATGAACATAGCTAAACTAGACTTTCTGCTAGAATACGCAATCATAGAAATAAGAAAACTCAAATTCAGATCACTTTGGAAGTGAATGAATGAAAAAGCTATCTCCTTTGTGTATGTGAGTGAAGTGTATATGTCCCCTACCCTGCCTAATCTCATCCATCCAGTCTATAGTCAGCACTGAATGAGAACTTTCTGTGTACCATCATGGTCTGGACATCATGGTGAATATAAATACAGTAAAACATGCCCACTAGTCTCAGTAGGTTATGAAAATATATTATTGGGCAAAACACCTACCTAAGTCACAGAGCAGTGCAAATATGTATACGTCTTCCATCTCAAACTAATTTTGCAGATACTTATACTGCAAAGAGAAGTAAACATGTTTTTGCTCTACGTGTTTCCTGAGGATAGAACATCATTAAACATCTTGTAATTAAAGTATCTGTTCAGAGAAAAAGGTACAGTTATAACTATGTCAAGGTTTTAGATCATACTTTTAAAAAAGCATATTTAGTTATTTTACTCTTTTAATGAAAATTACAGGTTTCTGAAGAAATAGAGAAAATGTCATCTAGAGAGAGGGCTTTACAGATGAAAATATTAGATCTGGAAACTGAGCTTAGAAAGAAAAGTGAAGAACAAAATCAACTTGTTTGCAAAATAAACAGTGTAAGTATTAGTATGACTTAATGTATTTTCATAAAAAATAAATTAGCATTTAACATTCTTACCATGTAGTTGACTTAAAGTATGAAGTGAGGGGAATCAGGACTCTTGCTTTTCTGGTAATATTAAGGATAACAAATAATCTAAACCATGAAAATTTAAAATGTCATGATTATGCCAAAGAATTTTTTTTTTTTTATGCCAAAGAATTATTACTGTGCATCCTTGGTAGCTCCTAGCACATTTCCCCAAAGCCTCATCTGGCCCTTTCCTGCATATTACTTTCACACGACAGCTGCTTAATGAAAGTTACAGATATAATCTACTCAGGAATTTCTGGTATGAATTTTTCATTTTTTTAAGATACACAATTTAAACTCTTATGAATTAGATTTTGATATCTGTCTTGAGTAATGAATATTATACTTTAGAAAGTGATGAGTTTGTATTAAGTAAATATTCAGTGTTGTTATATCTGCATATAAGATAGGTGCTGTGGGCCACTCAGCCATGAAATGAAAATCCCAAATTGGCTGTGTTTAATTAATCTTCTGATGTCTCTTCCTAAATATTCATGAAAATCGTCAATTGGCATAAGATACTACAGAAGCTAGCACTAGTCATGACTAAATTACTTCAAAACTGTATACTTGATGACATAGAAAATGATGATAGTTTATCTTTTCTGGGAGCCGGAGACACCATAGAAACTGTTTTTTTCATTCCCAAGTGTATAAAAAGTTGAAAACGTGAAAGGTTCAGAAGTTAGATTATTTTTGGCATGCAGTATTAGTTTAATTTTATCGCCATCAAAATTTCCATGGCAACTTCATCAGAACAAACATTTCTTACTTTTAATTTAACATGGATCTTCTCTTTATTCTAACTCTCTTTTATTTATATATTTTTATTTTTTTCACCATCAGAGTTTCTGATACTGTAAAATATGTGTAATTAAAGCTTCTGAAAAAATAAGTACTAACATGAGTTGGGTTTCTCTATAATAGTCCCAATGCTTGGTTAAAGCTACCAAAATAAATAAGTTTAAGGTGTGATGTTCTAGGGCACCTGGGTGGCTCAGTTGGTTAAGTGTCTGCCTTCAGCTCAGGTCATGATCCCAGGGTCTTAGGATCCAGCCCTGTGGTGGACTCCCTGCTCAGCGGGGAGTCTGCGCCTCCCTCTCCTTCTGCCTGCCACTCCCCCTGCTTGGGCTCTCTTGCTCTCTCTCTCTCTCTCTCAAATAAATAAATAAAATCTTAGGGGCACCTGAATGGCTCCATGGTTGAGCATCAGCCTTTTGGTTAGGTTGTGATCCCTAGGTCCTGGGATCGAGTCCCCTCTCAGGCTCCCTGCATTGGAGGCTGCTTCTCCCTATGTCTCTGCTCTCCCTCTGTGTCTCTCATGAATAAATAAATAAAATCTTAGATAGATAGATAGATAGATAGATAGATAGATAGATAGATAGATAGATAGATAGATAGATAAAATCTTTAAAAAAATAATGGGGCACCTGTTTGGCTCAGTGGTTGAGGGGTCTGCCTTTGGCTCAGGTTGTGATCCCGGGATTCTGGGATAGAGTCTTGCATCAGGCTCCCTGCAGGGAGCCTGCCTCTCCCTCTGCCTGTGTGTGTGTCTGCCTCTCTCTCTGTGTCTCTCATGAATAAATAATTAAGTAATCGTTAAAAATAAAATTAAGATGTAATGTTCTATTAAACCTGATAATTTTTACAGTAGTAAAAATGGAGAATTGTAAGAACAGATTTCGATATTGCTGAAAAATGAGTCTATGTGTTCTGTCCCTTCCAGGGGACAGTTCCGTGGGCAGGTCCGTATTTATTTTGTATACATATCTTAGCTCCAATTGAATTGTAAGCGCCCTGAGAGCAGGTCTCATAGCTGATTATATCCCAGTGTCTTCCTCAGCACCCTGACCACACAAGCAGGCTTCTTCACAGTTTCTGTTCAAGTGCTTCAGCTGGGGCAGAGTGAATGCACAGACCCAAGCATGGCCTCACTCCCTTAATCCAGGCCGACCTGCCTAAAGCGTGAAATGTCTTTGGAGTCTAACATATTATCCTGAAATCTATGAACATTTTATATTTTACCCTACAATATAAGTGTGTTCTTAGGAATATTTTTCTCTCCAAACTGTTGAGTAAAATGGATGTTCCACAAAGATTCACTATATTCATTCTGTAACTTCCTGTAGCCAGCCTAGCACATTGCTTCATACCACTCCACTGCCCCCAAGGGGCATCACTCAGTTTCAGGAGTAATCAGATATATACCTGATAGGAAGGAAGTAAAAGATTTCTCATTTTAAAGTGCCTGCATTTCAATTGGAAGCTAAATGATAACGGCAGGCTGTCTATCTATCTGAAGTATTTTCAGTGAATAGACCTACTTGAGAATTTATTTGCAACTGAGTATTTTTAAAGAATATTATTGGGCTTTTAATTTTTTCCCTCAAATAAAGAATATAATTTTTATTTTTATTTTTATTTTTTAAAAGATTTTATTTATTTATGATGAGAGACACACAGAGAGAGGCAGAGACACAGAGGGAGAAGCAGGCTCCAAGCAGGGAGCCCGACGTGGGACTCGATCCTGGGACTCCAGGATCACGCCCTGGGCCGGAAGGCAGACGCTTAACCACTGAGCCACCCAGGCGTCTCAAGAATATAATTTTTAGAGTTCTTTTTATTTTTAAAGGATTCTAAAAATAAAGTGTTCATATTATCAAAACTAGAATTCTGACACATCTTAAGGCAGCAAAAATCTTATGGTATGAAATATGATTTCTTAGGCAGAGGAAATGGCAAAAACTAGTATTAAAATAGGTCATGTTAAATGTAATGAAAAATAATTATGGCAGTTTTAAATAAAATCTGTTATGTTAATCATGTTAAATATGTAATTATTTGGGGTTGACTGTGTATTACAACAAACTATATCACAGTAGAGATCAACCAGGTATGTACTTTAGTTATGCTGGATTTTAAAGACAAATGAACTCTAAGGTAAGTTGTTAATGCATATATCAGATGTTAAATTTCTTTCTCTTAAAAAACTAGAAGTCATGTACTTAATTATTGTATACATAAATTTTACATTATGACTACCCTTTGATATGAATGTCATTATTGATTATGTTTATTTCTTTTCTTATTTAGAAAGCACAACAGCAGGAAGTATGTTTGAAGGAAATACAACATAGTCTTGAAAAGTCGGAGAATCAAAATGAGAGTATTAAGAATTATTTACAGTTTCTTAAAACTTCTTATGTAACAATGTTTGAATAAATTGTCAGATTTATTTTCTATAAGCAAAAGGATTTTACTCTAAGTCTAAAACATGATTAGGTACAAAAATAATAATAAATATACTTTAATTTATGGGTGGTAGTAGAGTATTTATGTAGAGTTCTTAAATACAATTCATTATCCAATTGCAACTTTAAAATAAGATACAGATGTTAGTATTCCTGTTTGCTAGGTAATTTCCACTTAGCTCTGGTTTAATACTTATTTAAATTATATTGATTTTTAGAATGGTTTTCACACACACAAAAGAAGCCAGCATCATTTTTTGTTACTGTCTGTAACCACCATTCAAGTGAATTTTAATAACTCTAGGCCAGTTATGAGCCAAATACATGATTTTGAATAACATATATAATTGTTTTACTTTGTAAAAAAATAATAAAAATAATAATAAATAATAATAATAATAATTGTTTTACTTTGTGATTTTATATATATATATAAAATCAAATATTCTGGATACTAATTTTTAATAATGGTATAATTACATACTTTCTAAAGATACCAAATGTCAAATTAATATGGTTTCAAGTATGATGCCATTCTAATTTCTATGAGGCTTTTAATAATAGAATTTTAAATCATAGCTATTAAATGCCAACTGATGGTGACAGATGGAAACACGTTGGTGTACACTGTTTCTTTATAAAGAATGGGCATTTGGTCTCTCCTATAAATTCATAGTCTCTTTCTATTTCATTTTTTATTGGTAATTGTCTTAAATTATTATCAGGATGGACATTCTAAATCCCCTGAGTTAACTAAAAGATTAAAGGCGAACGACTTCTCCCACCCCTTTCCGTAGCCAACTCCCTTGGGATGATCAAAATAAGCACTTTTAATATCAAGTTTTAGGATAAGGTGCTTACTATTGCAGTGACATAGAAGAGATACCAAGAACTTACTCCTCCTAGTCTCCTACCCAGTGTGCCAAGGCAGGATACTCTAAAAGGGGATTGATGTGTCAACAAGGAAATCAGGTAAGAGTAGCTCCTCTCAGACAGTGGCTTGAGAGCTGTTTATTCAAACAGGCTCAGGTCTCAAAAGATCATTCAGAGAAGCAAATTGTGAGCTAGTAGTCCAACCTCTGAACAGAGCTGTCTCCCCGAGATGTTTTATCCTCTTCTCTGATCAGAAATTGGAACTTGCTTTTTACTAAGACACATAGCTGACCCTTGTGGTCCTTTCTTCACCTCCTAAGGCAAACAGAACTTTAAGAAATACTGAAATGGGGGACACCTGGGTGGTTCAGCAGTTAAGCATCTTAACACTCTCTGCCTTAGGCTCAGGTCGTGATCCCGGGGTTCTGGGATCAAGTCCCACATCGGGCTCTCTGAGAGGAGTCTGCTTCTCCCTCTGCCTATATCTCTGCCTTCTCTGTGTCTCTCATGAATAAATAAATAAAATATTTTTAAAAAAATACTGAGATGGAATGAAACTAAGGTTCTTGAATATTGCTCACCAGACTGTGAGCTCTTGAAGGGCAGAACTGTATCTTATTCATATTTCTATTCCAGCCACTACACAATAGCTGATCCGTAGTAGATGCTCAGTGGATAGATGGATGGATGTTGAAAGAGAAAGGTATTCATATTTCCTGTTTTACATATAAAAAATGTAAGCATAGAAGGAAAACTACCATAGCTATGGTATAAAACTCTAAAATCTTAAAGTTGGCATTTAAGCTCAACTCTTCGGATTCTAAAATTAAAGTTCTATGTACAGTGCTGTTTTCCTGTAAGCAGTGGTGGCAGCAGCAGCATTGCTTTTATTTACTAAGGATTTGCTATGTGCCAGACAAAGCTCCCAATGTGGCACATGTACTAACTCATTTAATCTTTGCACTTAATGAGATAGCTGCGATTAATTCCATTTATTTTTCAGGAAACCAAAACACAGAAAAGGTTTCTTACCCATTGTTACAGAGCTAGTAAGTGGCAGGCATCCAGAGTCTCTGCTCTTGTCAATGAATGACCATACCACCTTCATATATATTTCATAAATAAAGGTAAAGGCTTCTTGTAACAATCATGCATCTACCTCCCCTATGAATATTTTCTTTTTGTTATACTTCTAATTTTTTCCTAGGTAGTTTAGTGCCTGCAGTGTTTCACATGGTCTGTGGAAGGAAATGACTACTGTAGAGTCCCTGAGGTTGAACTCAGATACTAGTGACAAAGGACAAGAGGAAATGTGCCAGACTCTAGGAGAACTGCAGCATGAAGTACAGACATTGGACTCTTTTGGTGTGTGAACCAAACTCAGCATTCAGGAGGCCCTCAGCATTCAGGAGGCCCTGTGTCAGTGCCCTGGTGTCCCTAAGCAGTGTCTCTACTGCCAACTCTCCACCATCCCAGAAAGCCTTTGTCCCATGGTGCCAACAACCTGGCAGGGTTTTCTCTTTATCCCTGATATTCAGGGCCTCGAGACTTTCTTGAGTCCTAAAAGGTTTTTTCCATTATTTATGCAATTATTACCTCTCCACATGTTCTTTTCCTCCTATTTGTTTTGTCTCCTGGATATGCTCTCCACACAACTTGCCTTTTCCCTCAGGGTCTATCACAGGGTATCTTGTGAGATATTTTCACCTGATTTTTCTGACCACTAGTGTGGTTCTCAAAGGCAGCCATTCTCTTTCTGTTGGATATTGAATTTCTAATTAAGAAATCATGTTTTTTAGTTCCTGAAAGCATTGGGTTTTGGTTTTTTTGTTTGTAGTGCTGTAATTCCATTATATTTTCATTAAAATTCTCATCTGTTTCTTCCATTGGTTCTACTACAGTAGGAATCTCCAGTTTCCCTTCTGTTAGCCATCTTTCTTTCCAAACCCCATGTGAGTTTTAGTTTTCTTTGCTCCTCATGGTTGTGGTTCCCTCAGTACCTGCCAGCAGCCTGCCCTGCACATTTCTTGGGCAGTAGCAAGCCAGGTGGTGAAAGGCGGATGGCTTTAGTTCTCATGACCTGAGACCTGCTACCCACAGCTGAAGGGATGTGAAAAACCTTCCTGCTCCCAACGTTTTCAGTCACGAGCGTCGGTTCCTCTCTATTACCAAGACTGGAAGTACTTTCACTCCACTTGAACGCCATTTCAAGGTGTCCTGGGGTCAGCAAGTTTGTTGCAGCAAACCACAAGTGAAGGTCCCCTGTGAAGGGGAACCTAGAATAATGCTTTTAATGCAGCCTAATGCAACTTAATGAATTCAATCTGTATCTCCTGGCTTGAGATTTGTTCATGATTTTTATTTTTACAAAATTTTTATTGTAACCTTCTGAGTCACAGAATTATGTATTCAGTATGATTCACCTTTTGTAATCAAACCAAGCGTCTCTTTGTGAATAAGTTCATATATGTTGGCATAAGCATGGAGAAAGGTGTTGAGAAGCCTACATACCTTGGTGTAGGGATAGAGGAAATAGTAATTATTCCACTTATTCCAATGAGATCATATTACTTTCAATTATTTGCTAACCGGATAAAAAAAATTTAGAGGTTGGATGGTAGACATGTTAGGGAGTGGAAGGAATGAAGGAGGTTATGGTCTGACAAATATTGGAAACATTAGAATTGGATTTTCACAGGTGCAGTAGTGTGGGACAAGGAAAAAGTGAGAAGTCTGGTTGAGGTGTAGTGGAGGTCACTGGAACACAGGATGCCGTGTAACTGAGAAGGCACGGATGTTAAAGCCATCTAGAATGGCAGGAATTGGGGTAGAGGTGAAGGGCAAGCATCCTGGGTAAACATGGGCAGGTGAGCAGGTCGCTGTGCTACAGAATCAAAGTACTCTACTACTTGTTTCTGATTGCATTTAGAATAAAATCTAAAGTCTTCAACGTGACCCTTACGGCCTTGCATGTTCTGGCCCTCATGTCCATGGCCTCAAGGCTCTGCCCACTTCCTCACTCCTACCACTTTCTCCTTACTCACCTTATCCACCGTGCCCAGTTGCACTTGCTCTCCCTGAAACCTGAATTCATGCCTTCCTTCCTTTTGAAAAACTCTTTCCGAATTGGCAATTTTTTACTTGTGTGATTGCATCACATCTGTTTCCCTAGATTTTAACAGTGGGATTTACTGTCCAATAGCCTACATCTAACACAGTGCCTGGTACGTAGCCACTAAGCATGTATTTGTTGGATGGATAGGTAGATGGAGGGATGGCAATGCTGCCATTAGTTCTGAGCTTCAAAGTAGGGCAAGGGGAGTTGCCAGGAAAGGTAGGGAAGTTACACAGTCTGGAAGAATGAGTAGCTCTCTCTCTTGCCATCTGCAGGGGAAGCCGTTTTGTGGGTGAGGTGGCAGGTTTCCTTTCAGGCAGAGGTAGAGTCTGAAGAGACTCAGGGTACAGGAGACCTTATTTATGATCAGATGTGTGTTGCAGAGGCTACAGTGGAAAATGGGAGGGAGTCAGCATTGGGAGGAAGTCAGGAAAAGTGGAATGGGTTGCTTCAGGTAGTTTTAAGAGGAATTTCTTTTTTTCTTAAGATTAATAAAAATCCCATCTGGTGTCTTCTTTTCTTCTGATACTACTCGGTTGGGAACGTTGCTTACGTCCCAAGTATAATGTTAGTGTTTTTGATTTAATGTTACAATCAGTTGCAATACTTTCCAATAACACTTCCATGAGAGAAAAAAATATTAAAAATAACTTCTTTCCTTAAAATTTAAGATTTCCTTAAGATTGTAAAGTTTAGGTACATTAAAAAAAAAAGTATCTTGCTTGTTCTTTCTTTGGCATGGCTTGAGGGTGGGGTTAGAGGGAAGGAGAACTGTTAGGAACCCCCTATGTTGTTTGTTGTTACTTGATGAAGTTACTATTGACAACAGACTAAGCTTCAAACCAGAAAAGTTAAACCTGTGATTAGCTGTCACACATTATTTTTAATAAACATTTTAATTGTAAATTGTGACCACTTTTGCAAGCTTACATAAGTTTATTTTTTGCAACTTCTTTGTAAAGTAGATCTCTTTTCTATCATTTAAAAAAACACAATTTTTGAAAGAGAACTGAATAGAGTATTTGAATCTAATATGGTAAGGCATATGTAAATGATCTTTTAAAAATGGCAATTTCATTTTTGTAATTAATGGTAACTAAAACTTCTTGAATGTCACCTGAATACTATCTAAAACTTTTTTATATTTAAAAGATTTTGTTTTACTTCTCCAGATGAGCATAGTTAATTCTTTAAAACTTCATAAGTTTTCATTTCCATGCCAGAAGTCTAACTTGGGTTTTTCTATTTTGAACTTGTCTTTTTTTTTTTTTTTTTTTTTATGATAGTCACAGATAGAGAGAGAGAGGCAGAGACACAGGCGGAGGAAGAAGCAGGCTCCATGCACCGGGAGCCCGATGTGGGATTCGATCCCGGGTCTCCAGGATCGCGCCCTGGGCCAAAGGCAGGCGCCAAACCGCTGCGCCACCCAGGGATCCCTATTTTGAACTTGTCTTATTTGAGAGTTGTATTTTAGCCTTTCTGATAGTGTTCATAAAATTGAAATGAGAAATAAGAATTTTAATTAAATGAGTTGACTCCTATTAAAACACTAAACCTGGGGATCCCTGGGTGGCTCAGCAGTTTGGTGCCTGCCTTCATTCAGCCCAGAGTGATCCTGGAGTCCCAGGATCAAATCCCACATCCTGCTCACTGCATAGAGCCTGCTTCTCCCTCTGCCCGTGTCTCTGCTTCTCTCTCTCTCTCTCTCTCTCTCTCTCTCTCTCTCTGTGTCTCATGAATAAATAAAATCTTTAAAAAAATAAAATAATAAAACACTAAGCCTACCACTTGAAAATCTTTGTGTAGGCACAAAGATTTATATCTATACTTTCTTTTTTCTGCCTAACATATTAACAAGTCTTACACATTAATAAAATTTGAATGTCCATCAGATAAAATGGCCAAAGGATAAAAACAGGTCAGAAGAATTACCAATGGCTAACAAATAAAAATAAGATGTTCAGATTTAGAGGCACCTGGGTGGCTCAGTTGGTTAGGTGTCTGCCTTTGCTTTAGGTCATAATCCCAGAGCCTTGGGATCAAGCCCCACATCCAGCCCCACATTGAGTTCCTTGCCCAGCAGGGAGCCTGCTTCTCCCACTCCCTTTGCCTGCTGCTCCACCCTCTTGTGCTCTCTCTCTGTCAAGTAAGTTTATAAAATCTTAAAAAAAAAAAAAAAAAAAAAAAAAAAACTCAGATTTAGTACTAAAGAAGTGCAAGTGAAAATGAATTTCTTTTTCCCTATAGTAATTTTAAAAAGGTAATTCCTAGTTTTCAAAAGAGGTAAAATAAGAATTCTCACACACTACAAATGGGACTTACTGTTCCATTTATCTCTTGATATACAAAAATAATTTAATTATTACTCCACAGTTGGATAGTTGTGTTGTTTTCATGTTTTCTCTTTTACAAACTTCTGCAATGGCTATCATCATGCATTTAATTATTACTTTAGGATAAATGTTTAGATGTAAATTATAGTGTCAAATGCCATAAAAGTTTTCAGGGTTCTTGAAACAGAATTGCTCATGCCATTTGCTACAATAATTTTCAACTTAGGCATTTATCCCAAGATAATAATTAGATGCTGGTGGGAACTACTTCTGTTATGCCACTCCATTGTTTAGCTAATGCCTGGCACCTAGTAACAAATCTTGTCATTCGACATTCAAATGAATAGCAGTATGGCCAAGTCATCTCTCAATTTTAATTGTGACTGTAAAGTAGGAATGTGAACATGCTCTGAAATTTACCAGCAGTTATTAAATTATAAATGTTAGCATTTGTTCATAATTTTAGAAGTGCTATAGCTGGTGTCAATTTAATAAAACCAGAAGCTTTCTACATATCTATTATTTGATATTCATTTGTATTAATTTTTTTTTCAAAATTAAAAAATTAATCTCTACATCCAACAGGGGGCTTGAATTCACCAAGATTAAGAGTTGCATGCTCTTGGCACTTGGGTGGCTCAGTCGGTTGAGTGTTTGCCTTCAGCTCAGGTCATGATTCCAGGGTCCTGGTATCCAGCCCCACATAGGGCTCCCTGCTCTGCAGGGGGCCTGCTTCTCCCTCTCCCTCTGCCTGCCACTCCCCCTGCTTGTGTTAAAAGTCAAGATAGGTAGTAGTATAAAATGAATTCTGGATATGAATCTTTGTGGGAATATATAAAATATTTTCTACTTCTCTATTAGTTGTCTTTTTACTTTCTTCATTGTAACTTTTGATGATCAGAGTTCTTAATTTTAATATTGTGTTGGTCACGTTTCTCTAGAGAAACCATTTCCATGGTATGGGCTATGTGACTGTTGAACCTGAGAAGTCCCATGTTCTGCTGTCTGCAATCTGGAGTCTCAGTAAAGCTGTTGGTGTTCGTTGGCCTGAAAGCCAATGATATAAATTCTAGTCTGAAGGCCTGAAAGCCAGGAGTACCGAGGGCAGGAGATTGATGTTTCAGCACAAGTAATCATGCAAACCTCCAGTAAATCCTCCATCTTTTTGGTTCTATTCAGGCCCTCAAAGGATTAGATGATGCCCACCCACATTGGAGGGGGAAATCTGCTTTATTCAGTCTACCAATTCAAATGCTCATCTCTTCCAGAAACACCCTCACAGACCCACAGAGTAATAATCTTTAATCAGATAGCTGAGGATCCCATGATCCCTTCAAATTGACATAAAATTGACTGTCACAAATATAGTCTAGTTTATCAGTTGTTTCCTTTATGGTTAGCATCTTTTGTATCCTATTTCAGAAATCTTTGCCTATTCCAAGCTAATGAAGATGGTGTCTTCCGTTTTCTTCTAAAAGCTTTATTGTTTTGCATTTCATGTTTCAATCTGCAATCCATCTTGATTAGATTTTGCTTATGGTTTGAGCCAGGAGATAAGAATTTTTTTTCACATGGATGTCCATATATCTGACTGACTTGGCAACATTTGTTGAAAATCAAATCCATTTCCCTCGGTACTTCAGTGTCACCTGTGTCATGGCAGATAAAATTAGATGTCATAAATCAGATGTGTGGTTTCTGTTTGAGCTCTCTTCTGTTTTATTGTTCAGTTTTTCTATCTTTGCAACAATACCACTCTTCCCTCCAGCTCTGTTCTTTAAGATTACTTTGACCATCCTTGGTCCTTCTTATTTCAATGCAAATTTTAGAGTCAGCTTGTTGATGTCTACCTAAAAAATTAAATGTGGGGGTTTTTTATTGGGATCCTATTGAACTTCTAGATCTATGTAGATCAATTTGAAAAAGATGACTGGCATCTTTACTATTAGATGAAATATTATATATCCTTCCACTATCCTTCCACTATTTAAAATTTTTAGAAAGATCTCTGTAATGTTTTGTAGTTTACAGTTAAATGCCTTGCACATACTTTGTTAGGCCTCAGTGTGATTTTTTTTGAAGATCCTATCGATAGTATTTTTTAAGTTTCATTTTTATACATTTGTTGTGCAGTAATAGAGTTCCTTTTTATAATTTTGCCTTATACTCAGATATATTGATGAAATTTAATTCCGATAGTTTATATGTTCTTTGGGCTTTTCTTTGCATACAGTCATATCATTTGCAAATAAAGACTAATTTCTTCTAATTTTTATGCCTTTCTCTTATCTCTCTTTTTTTTAGTACACTGGATAAGACTTCCTATACAATTTTGAATAAGATAATGACAGCAGATACTGTTTTCTTCTTTGAAATCTTAGGGAATAGCTTTCAATAATTCATTATGTATAATGTTTGATGTGGGTTATTATAGATGTATTATCAGATTAAGAAATGCCTTTCTACTCCTAGTTTGCTAAGAGTTTTTATTATGAATGGATGTTGGATTTTATGAATTGCTATTTAATATATCTTTCAAAATAAGTATATGATTTCCTCTGCTTTTTGGTTAATAGTGTTAATTAGATTAATTGATTTCAAATATTAAATCACCCTTGCACTTCTGAAATAAACTCTATTTGCTCATTCTATATTATCCTTTTTTTTGTTTATTTTTTTTTAATTTTTATTTATTTATGATAGTCACAGAGAGAGAGAGAGAGGCAGAGATACAGGCAGAGGGAGAAGCAGGCTCCATGCACCGGGAGCCTGACGTGGGATTCGATCCTGGGTCTCCAGGATCGCGCCCTGGGCCAAAGGCAGGCGCCAAACCGCTGCGCCACCCAGGGATCCCCTTTTTTTTGTTTATTACTGTATTAAACTAATCTGCTAACATTTTGTTGAGGATTTTTACCTCTATGTTTGCATGAGAGATTGGCCTGTAATTTTTTTTCTTAAAGGCATTCTTGTCAGTTTTAGTTATGGGGGCGTTGTCCTAAGGCAGGAGAGCAATTTTCTCTACCTCCCCAAATGGTATTAAATTTCTGAATAGTGAAGGTATATAAAAATCTCTCATCATTATTGTATATTTTTCTATTTCTCATTCTGTCAGTTTAGTTGTGTTTATTTCTCATTTCTTAATTCTTTCCATTTTCCCTGTATCTATTTTGACCTATGTTATTGTATGCATTCAGATTTAGAATTGTTTTCCTGTAGGTTGACCCCTTTTATCATTATTAAATGTCTTTGTTTCTACTAATGCTTTTTGCCTTAAAGTATGTCGTCTCATATTAATATAGTTATGCCAGCTTTCATAGTACAATTGACCCTTGAACAACACAAGTTTGGACTTCATGGATCCACATATATTTTTTTTTCAATAAATACAGTGTAGTACTGTAGATGTATTTTCTCTTCCTTATGGTTTTCTTAACATTTTCTTTTCTCTAGCTTATTTTATTGTAAGAATATAGTATATAATACATAACACATGTAGCATGCAAAATATGAGTTAATTGATTATTTACATTATTGATAAGGCTTCCAGTCAACAGTGGGCTATAGTAGTTAAGTTTTGGGGGAGTCACAAGTTATAAGTGATTTTGGACTGCACAGGGGGTCAATGCCTTTAACCTATATGTTGTTCAGTGGTGTGCTTTAGTATTTCAGTGATAGCTTCCATCCTATTATTCCCAACATTTCTATAGCCTTATATTTTATTCTGTAAGCCACAAAAATATAGTTTGCTTGTTGCCTTTTCAGTTTGACAATCATCTGAATATTTTAGCCTATTTATTATTTAATTTTTAACATACTTGGGCTTATTGATTTTTTTCCTATTTGATCCTTTTTTTTTCATTCATGAGAGACACACAGAGAGGCAGAGATATAGGCAGAAGGAGAAGCAGGCTCCATGCAGGGAGCCCGATGTGGGACTCAATCCTGGGACTCCAAGATCACGCCCTGAGCCAAAGGCAGATGTTCAAGCACTGAGCCACCCAGGTGTCCCTTAATTCATTTTTTTAACCTTATTATGACATTTTTGTCTTTTTAAAAAGTTTTTATTAGATTCCAGTTAACATACAGTGCAATATTAGTTTCAGGTGTACAATATAGTGATTCAGCACTTCCATATGACACCTGGTGCTTATCATAAGTGCTCTCCTTAATTCCCATCACCTATTTTACCCATCCCCCCCTCCCTTCTGGTAACCATCAGTTTGTTCCCTATAATTAACAGTCTGTTTCTTGGTTTGCCTCATTTCTTTTTTCCCCCCTTTGCTCATTTGTTTTGTTTTTTAAATACCATATGTGAGTGAAATCATATGGTATTTATCTTTCTCTAGTTGACTTCACTTAGCATTACACTCTCTAGCACCATCTATGTCCTCACAAATGCCAAGATTCCATCCATGCCATTGCAAATACCAAGACTTCATTCTTTTTTATGGCTGAATAATATTCTGATATACACCTGCCCCCCCCCCACATTTATTATCCATTCATCAATCAATGGATACTTGGGCTACCTCTATATCTTGACTATTGTAGATAATGCTGCTATACACATCAGGGTGCATGTATCTCTTTGCATTAGTGTTTCTGTATTTGCATAAATACCCATCAATATGATAGCTGGATCTTAGGGTAGTTCTGTTTTTAACCTCTATACTGGTTCCCAGAGTGGCTACATCAGTTTGTGTTCTAACCAACAGTGCAAGAGGGTTCCCTTTCTCCATATTGTCACCAACACCTGCTGTTTCTTGTGTTGTTGATTTAAGCCATTCTGACAGGTGTGAGATGATATTTCCCTGATGATCAGAGATGTTCAGTATCCTTTCATGTGTCTGTTGACCATCTGTACATCTTTGGAAAAATGTCTATTCATGTTTTCTGCCATTTCTTAATTGGATTACTTGGGTTTTGGGTGTTGAGTTTTATAAGTTTTTTATGTATTTTGGATACTAACCCTTTATCAGATCATGTCATTTGCAAATAAGTTCTTTATATGTTTTGGATACTAACCCTTTATCAGACAATGTCATTTGCAAAAATCTTCTCCCATTCTGTAGGTTACCTTTTAGTTTTGTTGATTGTTTCCTTCACTTTACAGAAGCTTTTTATTTTGATGAAATCCTGATAGTTTATTTTTGCTCTTGTTTCCTTCACCTCAGTAGACATATCTAGAAAGATGTGGCTATGGCCAATGTTGAAGAGGTTACTGCCTGTGTTCTCTTCTAGGATTTTTATGACTCAGGTCTCACATTTCAGTCTTTTGTTATTTTAATTTATTTTTGTGTATGGTGTATGACAGGGTGCAGTTTCATTCTTTTACATGTTGCTGTCCAGTTTTCCCAACATCATTTGTTGAAGAGATTATCTTTTTCCCATTGGATATTCTTTCCTGATTTGTCAAGGATTAATTGACCATGCAATTGTGGGTTCCTTTCCAAGTTTGCTATTCTGCTCCATTGAACTATTTGTTTATTTTTGTGTCAGTACCATATTGGTTTGATTACTATAACTTTGTAATATAACTTGAAGTCCAGAATTTCAGTGCCTCCAACTTTGCTTTGCTTTTTCAAGATTGCTTTGGCTATTCAAGTTCTTTTGTGGTTCCATACAAATTTTAGGATTGTTCCAGCTCTGTGAAAAATGCTCTTGATATTTTTATAGGGATCGCATTCAATGTGTACATTGTTTTGGCTGGTACCAGCATTTTAACAATATTTGTTCTTCCAATCCACTATCATGGAGTGTGTTTCCATTTCTTTGAGTCATCTCCAGTTTCTCTCTTAAGTGTCTTATAGTTTTTGGAGTACAGGCCTTTCACCTCTTTGGTTGATTTATTCCTAGGTATCTTTTTGCTTTTGGTGCAAATGTAAATGGGATTGATTCCTTAATTTCTCTTTCTGCTGCTTCATTATTGGTGTATGGAAATGGAAAGATTTCTGCACATTCATTTTCTGTCCTGCAACTACTGAATTCATGTATCTGAGCAATTTTTGGTGAAGTCTTTCAGGTGTTTTGTATATAGTATCATGTCATCTGCAAATATGGAAAGTTTTACTTCTTCCTTGCTGATTTGGATGTCTTGTATTTCTTTTTTGTCTGTCTGATTGTTGAGGCTGGGACTTCCAGTACTATGTTAAATAATATTGGTGAGAGTCAACATCCCTGTCTTGTTCCTGACCGTAGAGGGAAAGCTCTCAGTTTTTCAAACTTGAAGAAGATACATGCTGTGGATTTTTCATATATGGCCTTTATGATGTTATGTATGTTCCCTCTATGCCTACTTTGTTGAGAGTTTTTATCAAGGTAGATGCTGTAGGGATACCTGGGTGGCTCAGTGGTTAAGAATCTGCCTTCAGCTCAAGACATGATCCTAGAGTCCTGGAATCTAGTCCCACATCAGGCAACCCACAGAAAGCTTGCTTCTCCCTCTGTCTGTATCTCTTCCTCTCTCTGTGTATCTTTCATGAATAAATAAATAATCTTAAAGAAAAAAAAGATGCTATATGTTGTCAAATGCTTTTTTTTTTTGCATCTATTGAGAGGATCATATGGCTCTTATCCTTTGTGTTTTTTTTTAATTAATGTGCTGCATCACAGTGATTGATTTATGAATATTGACCACCCTGCAACCCAGGAGTAAATCTGACTTGATTGTGGTGAATGATTTTTTTAATGTATTTTTAATTTCAGTTTGCTAGTATTTTATTGAGAATTTTTACATCCATGTTATTCAGGAAATAGCCTGTAGTTCACTTTTGTAGTGGGGTCTATCTGGTGTGGGTATCAGGGTAATTCTGCCCTCATAGAATGAGTTTGAAAGTTTTCCTTCCTCTTCTATTTTTGGAATAGTTTGAGAAAAAAATAGGTATTAACTCTTCCTTAAATGTTTGGTAGAATTTGCCTGTGAAGCCATCTGTCCCAGGAATTTTGTTTGTTGGGAGTTTTTTTTTTTTTTTAACTTTTTAAATTACTGATTCAATTTCTTTGCTAGTTATCAGTCTGTTCAAGTTTTTTATTCCTGTTTCAGTTTTGGTAGTTTCTAGGAATTTATCTATTTCATCCAGATTGTCCAATTTGTTGGCATATAATTTTTCATAATATTCTCTCACAACTGTTTGTATTTCTGTGGTTTTGGTGGTCGTTTGTCCTCTTTTTGGATTTTGTTTATTTGAATGAAAAAACATTTTTTATTTTTATTTTTTGATGAATCCGATTGGAGGCTTATCAATTAAATTTTTAAAAGATTTTATTTATTTATTTGAGAGAAAGAAAGCACAAGCAGGGGGAACAGCAGGCAGAGGGAGAGGGAGAAGCAGGCAGAGAGGGCAGATGCTTGACTGACTGAACCACGCAGGCACCCGAGTATTAATTTTTTTTTTTTTTTGACTGAGGAATGAGAATTTAATGTCGGGGGAGGAGGATGCTTAGGGTGTAGCTTCTGGCAGGGGGATGCCCTGGCCCTGGTCTTGGGCCAGCAGGCGCAGAAGGAGGGAGTGCAAGGCCCGACAGACAGGTGGGTAGCCCAGGCGGCTCAGATGCAGGTAATTGTACATGTCATGGTGGCTTATGGTGCCGTCTGAGTGCACAAAGCCAGGGTCGGCATCCAGGAAGTGCGCCCATGGGTGGCCAGCCAGTGCCGCTCGGACCAGCTCGTTCACCCGCAGGTTTTTCTCACGAAGTGGGTTAGGGTGCTGGCCCCTTGGAAGCAGGCCCAGCACCACGACCTGGGCCTGGGGCTGCCGTTGGTTCACCAGTTGCACAATGGCCTTGATGCCACCAGTCACTTGCTCTGCTGTGTGCCCGTGGTTGTTGGTACCCACCCAGACCACCACAATCATTCTCCAGCCGCCAAAGCATATGTTGCGTGCTGTCACTGCCAATGCCAAAGTTAAGCGTGTGCAGAGAAAAAAGGTCCCGCAGATCTCGCACTGATGCATTAGCTGGACCAAGGAGTCCCTGATGAAGACCACTTCGGGTTCCTTATCTTTGCTGTCGGCCAGGAAACGATGGTGCAGGGACATCCAGCATCCGTTGCCCTGCACGTCCTGCACCGGCGTCGGCTTGCTGGCTAGGTTCTCCCCTCTGCTCATCTTGGTGCCCCAGCTCCTGAAAGGCCCAGCATGTGTTGGGGGTGGTGGTGAATCTAGAGTCTTTTCTTGGGAGGAGAAACCATTTGCATAGGGTGAGAAATGTGCGGAAGGGATCACCAGCTGTGTGTGTGTGTGTGTGTGTGTGTGTGTGTGTGTGTGTATCAGAGTGAAAGAGAGAGAGAGCTGAGTATTAATTTTTTTTAAAGAACTGGCTTCTGGTTTCATTGATCTGTTCTATTGTTGTTTGTTTGTTTGTTTGTTTAGTTTCTATATCATTTATTTCTGCTCTAATCCTTATTATTTACTTCCTTCTAGCTTTTGGCCTCATTTGTTGTTCTTTTTCTAGCTCCTTTAGGTATAAGGTTAGGTTGTTTATTTGGGGTTTTCCTTCTTATAAGCCTGTGTTGCAATATACTCCCCTCTTGAGACTGCTTGTTTTATTTTCCTTTTTCTCTCCTTTGATTACTCTTGTAAATCAATCAAATATCTTTGTTTTCCCCCAAGTTTCCTTCTCTTTAGAGTAAAGATGACTTATTTTTTGCTAAGGAGAATCTACCTTTTTTCTGTAAAGCAAATTAGGTGCCTTAATGCAATTAGCTGATGTGAGACTAGGTTATTGTTTTGACAAGACAGAGTCTACCTCTGGCCACCCTTTTTCTAATGGCTATCTTTTTTGGAATTTAAGTGTGAGAGTCTTTCCTTCTTAAGCATTGATGGACTGCAAGTAGTTCTCTGTTCTTCACTGGTTTTCAGATTAAGATTTTAGCCAATTATCCCACACAGGCTTCAGAATTCAGAAAATGTCTTAATGAGGAAACATGCTGTATATTTGACACCCATGAATCTCCATTGTTTCCCTCCATTTTCCACCTACCATCAAAACTTCTGCTGCTTTCTCTGACCCCCCAGAAGCAGTCTTCTCCTAGGGGCCAAGCCTGAATTCCCAGCTTCAAGCCATGGACAGCACTGGCAGCTGTCTCCTCAGGAAACATAGCTGCCAAATGCTGAACATCAGAGATGATTAAAACCTATTTTCTTCTCACACAACAGAACTTCCTAACTTTTTTTTTTTTACTTCCTAACTTTTTTTGTGTGTTTTTTTTTCGTTTGTTTCTTAACCTTTTTAAAACCATGACACATATGGAAAATAATATATATTTTATGTAAAACTATAGTAAATAGAGGAGGATGCTTATAGCCAGAAATTTCTGGCCCAGAGCTCTTAGCCAACATAGGTCTCGACCAGATCAGTCCACTTTATGAGTTGAGAAGATTAGTACTTTCACATTGTAACCCATTTGTGGCACTGTTTGAGACCCTTTGCCTCAATAAATTCATTCCTCTTTTCTAGCCCTTCTCTTATGAAAGACTCTGAATACTTTCTCATACCCCTTAGGGGAGAACTGGTACTAACTCTAGATGCCTTTTGGATCTGAGAATGTAGGTGTATCAGACTCCCTTCCTCAGCTTGGGTCTCTATTCCATGGCTCATCTAGACTACTTATAGCTTGTTATTTGGAAGTGGAAATTAGCATCTTATTAACCTGTTTACTATCTCAGTTTCTCTTCTGTTCTTTCTCTGTATTACAAATTTTCTTCATCCAGAAGAACACATAATTTCCATTGCATGGATTGCAGTATAGTTTGGCTTTGAAATAACTGAGATAAAGTTATTTGTAATGGGAAAATGACGGAAACAAAATAATATTTATGGTTGAGTTTATGCTTATTTGTTTTATTAATTTTTAAATTCTAAGTCTGTGGATACTTGGTATTTTAGTTGATAAATGCAAGTCTTCTGCAATTCTCAGAAAATCTCCTAGTTATAAAAAATGTAAACTCCTATCTACTTCACAAATAAATGTTTTATTTAATTTATAAATAGTTGAACCAGTTATAATTTATTGTGATACTTAGTTGAGGAATGATATGGAAGGTTGTTAGGATGTATTCCCACATTAGCTTTTAATTGATTTATAATGATAAATCATATCCTTTAAAGGTACGGTGAAGGGCAGCCCCAGTGGCACAGCGGTTTAGCGCCACCTGCAGCCCGGGGTGTGATCCTGGGGACCCTGGATCGAGTCCCACGTCAGGCTCCCTGCATAGAGCCTGCTTCTCCCTCTGCCTGTTCCTCTGCCCCCCTCTCTCTCTGTGTCTCTATGAATAAATAAATAAAATATTTAAAAAATAAAATAAAATAAAAATAAAGGTATGTTGAATATGTAGAGAGAACCATGCCTAGGATTATGGCATTAACTACTGCCAGGATCACATTATAATTTGACAATGTAATCACTATAAATACTCAGATTGGGGTAACTGGAATGGCCAGGACAATATTCCCTAAGCTGGTTTATGGTCATCTGGTTGCTGCTGGTGGTGGGAGCCTTGTAAATTTAACATAGCAGAACTGCATTTAATGACACTAGGCCATAGGAGGTGATAAAGCTGTGGTTCCCATAATGAAACTTTATGAGGCTGCAGCAATTTCCTAATCCTAGAAAGTTCACAAATGATTTAGCAAACCCCGAATCATTAATGGCAAAAGGATCCAGTTATGATTATCTGCCTAACTGCTAATAATGAGTGATTCTATAACCGCATACTTCAGTTCATGATTTTGGGATTCCCAAGTAAAGAGACATTTTTACTAAAATAAATAATCAAGTTAACTGTCATATGTTTTTGATTAGTAGATTGATAACAGCGTAAGGAACCAAGGTATATGGTAAGATGGGCTAAAGCACATTTAATGTTCAATGATTATTAAGGCAATGGGAGGGAGTATAAATAGAGTTTTAAACTCTAGTTCTCAATTAATTTAAGCATTTGTATCAGTATAAGTTTTATAGTTTTCCAACTGCTTACATATATTTCATTGTAAAATTATTTCTGAGAATTTGGATTTTTTGTGTAGCTCAAGAATTGTTAGTTTCTTACTAGTGATTAATAGTATATGAAAAGTATCATTTTTATCTTCTATTTAGTCACATTACTAATTCTGTTAGTATTTCAGTTGATGCTCTTGCCTTTTTAAACAGGCAGCATAAGATTGTAATTAATATTAATAGTAAACATTGTATGTTTTTTAAATATTCGTGTTTAAAATTTGTCTTTTTACAAATGACTTATTCATATCAGGATCCAAAAAAAATTCACATATTGCATTTGGTAGACATGTCTCTTGAATCTCTAATAGTTGCCCTACCTTTATTTTTCATGACATTTATGGAATAAATCAGGTAATTTGCCCTACAGAATTTCTCATAATCTTTCCTTGGTTGATTATATCCTCATGGCATTATGTAACACGTTTCTACATCTTCTGTATTTCCTGTAAACCAGTATTTAGGTCCAAAATCATGATTGAATTCAAGTTTTAAATCTTTTTGTCAAGAATATGTCCTAGGTGGTACTGTATACTTTCAGCTGCATCACATTAGGAGTAATATGATCTCTGTCCAACTATCATTAACATTAAAATGGATCAGTGGATTCTGGTGATATCAAACTGAATCATTCATTAAAAAGAATCATGTCAGCTTTTACCAAACGCTTTTAAGCAGTCATTGATAATCATTGCCAAGATCCATTATTTCACTAGGGAATCTTAAAATGCTGGTTTTCTATTTTTGTTATTCTTCTGCAATTATTCATTATCACTTTTCTAAGTTTTGTGAATTTCCTTATTTTGTCTGTCTTGTCACATATTAATGCTGATGCATGTTAAAATCTCCCACTGCATGTGTGTTTCTGCCCATTTTTCCTCCTACAAGTATTATTTTTATTCCACATAATTTGATGCTATTATTTAGATATTATCTGCTCTTTTCAAAAGATGTCTGAGAACATTCACTTTTTAATCTTTTGTGGGTAGTCACAAAGTTGATGACTTATGTACATAGGCTTCATTATTTTATGCCTTTTTGCCTTGAATTATAATTGGATGATATTGCTACCTCTACGTACCTTTTCTTCATATTTGCCGGATAATTTGTGTCTATTTCACTATTTTTGTTTCAGTGCCTTTTCATAGAGTTAGGAGTTTGTTAGTTCTCCCATCCCCTACCCTTCCCAGTCCTTGATAATTTTGTCTAGGATAATTTAGTCTGATAATAAAAACTTTTGTTGGTTTTATAGTGCAGTATAGGTATTACTTTAAAATAAAAATTAGGGATCCTTGGGTGGCTCAGTGGTGTAGCGCCTGCCTTTGGCCCAGGGCGCGATCCTGGAGACTGGGGATCGAGTCCCACGTCGGGTTCCTGGCATGGAGCCTGCTTCTTCCTCTGCCTGTGTCTCTGCCTCTCTCTCTCTCTCTCTCTCTCTCCCCCTCTATCATGAATAAATAAATAAATCTTTAAAAATAAATAAATAAATAAATAAATAAATAAATAAATAAATAAAATAAAAATTAATGTTGTAGCCATGTGTAAAATAATCATCTAAATTTGTATTTTTCATCTTTATCGTATTTCATGGGGTCTACACCTAGCCTGGGAACCCTGAAACTGGTAATTAAAGCATGTTAGGAGAGGGATCCCTGGGTGGCGCAGCGGTTTGGCGCCTGCCTTTGGCCCAGGGCGCGATCCTGGAGACCCGGGATCGAATCCCACATCGGGCTCCCGGTGCATGGAGCCTGCTTCTCCCTCTGCCTGTGTCTCTGCCTCTCTCTATCTCTCTGTGACTATCACAAATAAATAAAAAAATTAAAAAAAAAATAAAGCATGTTAGGAGACCTCAAAATTACTAGGAAAAAGATGAGGATGATGGCCTTTCCTTTTGTTAATGGATCAATTGATAATAAGGAATTTGAGTTCCTTGATTTTTCGGATAGAGTTTTTTTCATATTTTTATTTCATTTTATTTTTAGAGAGAGTTCAAGCATATGCACATGAGGTGGAGGTGGGGAGGAGAGGCAAAGGAAGAGAGAGAGAATCAGATAGATTTTAAAGAGCACTATAACACAAAACAGTATGTTATCATTTCAGTTTCCCTGTTCAGTCTTAAGATGGTAATTCCAGATCCAGGCTGGATCTATTTTGAAACTTGTTCATATCATATGTGAAGATACTTTTCAAGTTTCAGTCAAGACAATTCTTTTTTATGACTTTTCAGTTTCTTCAGTGATTTTTGATCTAATAAAGTTTTCAACTTAATTTTATCATTAAGAACTTAATTATGAAGATAATGTTTAATTAAAAGCTAATTCAAATGCTATTAAGGAATACGATGTAAAAAGTATTACATCACTGCTTCTCATCCCAGATTCCACTCCCCAAAGTCGCCACTGGTAATAGTTGCTTGTTCAAAATGTGCATGAAATGCCAAGCCCAGCTACACTTCAGCTCAATGCTTCCTTGCCACCCACTGTTGTCTATTCAAAACCTTTAAAAGAAAGCCTAATTCTTTAACTTTCAATACTTTAATCAGTATCTGTTTTTTTTTATAAATAACAAGAATTAATTTTACATACATACATTTTAAATTTTAGTAGAGCACAAAGCTAGAGATACTGAGCAACATTGAAAATGTTTGTTAATGATGAAATGACCAAGTAAACATTTTTCTGTAATTTATTTTCCATTGTCTGTTTTGAGTAAAAGCATAAACTACCCTTTTAAAAAAGATGTTTTTCTATATTCTAATAGGTATAGCAAGTTTCTACTATTCATGTAAAAATCAATATATAATTTTAGTGACTTCAGTTCTATTTAAAAATGAAGTACAGCTTATCAGGGACATTTTATGTTTTTCATCTTAATGCAGTCCTTTTAAGGCCATACATTCCAGTATCCAAGTTTTAAAGTAGTTTGTATACACCCAACATGCAAGACCATGACTTTAATCATTTCCTCACCAAAACTTCAATTATGCCAAGCACTTTTTAATTATCCTGCAGCCCACAAGTCTATTCTTAGTAAAAAGTCTGACTTGTACAGAGGCAGTATATTCCTCTGTGGCAAAATTCAGCTCACCACTTTGCAACCCCACCCATGAGAAAGCCCTGTGAATTAAAAGCTACTAAATTAAGTGTGTATTTTTAACAGCTTCAATTTTCAAGTCAATTTTGGCATAAAAGTTGAAGACATTTTTTTGAAGTACAAAAATGCTTTGTTGGCATTTCATGGTATTTTCAGAATGCAGTTTGTTTTTCAGGTTGTCTCCTTTACAAAGTTAGTTTCTTATAACATCATTTTTTTTTCCTAAAGGGAATGTGTTTAGTCATTTGCCCTATCATTTTTTATTTTTATGTTATTTAAAGAAGAGAATCCTGAACCAAGAAGAAGAGTGATAGAAAAAGAACTTTTATGTGAGGAGAGATCTATGGATAGTAGGAAAAGGTTTGGGGCACAGTGGGTGGCAAGAGAAGCATTGAGCTGAAGTGTAGCTGGGCTTGACATTTCATGCACCAACAAAAACCTTTAATGCAAATCCTGAAATTAAGATGAAGTAAACCACATAAAATTATTGTGTTGTTTTACTCTTTTACCTACTAGTAATGGAAAATCTGTCTTTCCCAATGAATGCAAATAGCATATAAAATCATTTTAAGAAATGCTTGTATAAGGTTATTGATGAGAAGAGATGCTAAATACCTAAAACTATATAATATGGTAACTTGAGAAAGAGTTCGTAAGAACCTTTTACACGCAAAATCCCTGTACTTCTTTTATGCTATAATGTAGCTCTAGTAATTTATTGCCTTGTGATTTACCTTAGGAAAATGCTGTCTCCAAAATCTGAATTTAGGAAGTGGGGGCTCAGTCAACACAGTTTTCCTTGTTTTTCTTTGCCTTCATCTACTATAGAGACTGGAATATCTAAAAACTCAATTCCCCAGTTTGCTTTTCAGCTAAAAGTTGTATGATGAGATTCTGACCAAGGTATAAGGGGAAGGTCTCTGGAGCCACATGATGTCTCTCTGCCAGGGGGTCTGGAAGTGCTGTGGTCATCACTGAGAATGGTAGAGCTGAAGGTGAGAAGGAGCTTGGGTCCTTGAATGTATCCTTGACTGCCATACTAGCTGTGGACTGCCTAGTTTGGAGCTTCTTGTGGGATGAAAACTTTTTATTTAAATCACCTTTTGCTGGAATTTCTGTTACTCTTAGCAGCATGCATTATTAACTGGTTTAGGGAAAAAATTAATTTGGTCATAAGTATGACAGTGGTCTTCATAGTCCAGATTGTGGTAGCCGGTCTCCAAGGTGGCCCACAACAATCCCCATCTCCTTCTCACCCTCGTGTAGTTCCCTCTTACATTGTCCTGTGATTGGTTTGTGTAACCAATAGGACGTGGCTTCTCAAGCCCTGTGACACTATAAAAATTAAATTAAAAATTTAACAGTAACTCTAAAACTACTTATATTTTCTTTTTGTGAAATGTCACATTTTTCTTTTTATATCACATGTTTTCTGGTCAATTATATATCCTTTATTAGAATTAGAATATTTAGGGCAGCCTGGGTGGCTCAGCCTTTTAGCGCCACCTTCAGCCCAGGGTGTGATCCTGGAGGCCAGGAATAGAGTCCCACATAAGGCTCCCTGCTTGGAGCCTGCTTCTCCCTCTGCTGTGTCTCTGCCTCTCTCTCTCTCTCTCTCTCTCTCTCTCTCTCTCTGTTTGTCTCTCATGAATAAATAAATAAAATCTTTTTAAAAATGAATTAGAATATTTAAATCATTTTTAATTTCTGAAAACCACTTATATATTATATACCAGGTTTTTTTCTGTGCTCTTTAACTTCAGTAACTTTTTCCCTTCAAGTGACTTTTTGAGATATTTCTGAAACCACTTGGCATTTGGAGAAATTGAAGCGGAGTGGTTAAAAATCCTGCCCAGGGCTACACACTTAAGAGGTCGAAGAGCTGGGATGTGAGCCTAATTAGGCTGCTTCCAGCACTGGTAATCCTCTCACCACAGAAAAATCACCTGCAATTCTATTACAGAGAATTAGAGAAAACCAACCTCCTTTCTATAGATATGCACATACATTTGTACTGTGTAAGCTATTCACTTTTTTTTTTAGCATAGTAAGTCAGTTCCTGCTTTCATCCACAGTTCCTTAAGAATCATCGTTGCTCTGATTTTTCAGCATATACGAGAATGCTGCCCGTTACCTGTACTGTGCTAATGTAGCCAGCTCTATCAGTCAGTGTCCACTCAGGCAACCAACCCAGAGCAAAAGTACTACAGAAAAGTAGTTATGAATATGTTGAAAGGATTGAAGAGCCACAAAAAGAGAAGGTGTGTTTATCTAAAGATTAGTAACTGCCGGAGGTGCTACCATGCCCAAGATAACAGAAGCAGAAAGTCAGATGCTTTTGCCCAGAGTCAACAGTCTGTGTGCTCCTGAGGCTGCCGGAACTCAACTGCAGCTGATTTACAGGAAGCGGGCAGTTCTGCAGCATTGGAAATGAAGCTAAGAAGATTTTATTACATCCTACAATTCTGCAACCTTTTGTGAAGCATTTTATTACACTGTGCAAGCCATCAGGGTTATGTTTCAATCGCAATGCCTGAGAGGCTAACTTTAAAACAACCGCATTGACAATCCTGCACTTCCTTGGCTATGTACTCAGAATAGAACCTTTTCTAAGGTTCTTGGCTCAGATGGAAAGAAAATGATAGAATAAATTTTTTAAAATCCCACTAGTGTTACACGAGTCCAGGAACCCTACCGCCCAAACCGTGTTGCTCAGACTTGCCTGCTGCTGCCACCACGTTTGTAGGAGCTATCTCCAAGGACAGTCCTTGTCATTCCCAGTGCTACTGTCTCCTACGGGAAGATTCTCTGTGAGACAACTGGAAGGGGAGTATGAAAAGGCAAGTATGCAGACTTCCTGCTCCCTGCAATGGAGAAAAAAGAAGAGTAGAAAAGGAGTTGAGGACTAGAGGCCAAAGAGCAGACTTGTCTTAAACACATTGACCTCCCTCTTGACATGTTTTCCTTTTAACACATTTTCCATGTTGTTAAACATTCCACAATTAATGGCTGCATCATATTCTCTATGAATTATTACTGCTGTGGTTAGGTTTATTTGCTGTCTTTCTGTTAATTTTTCTCATTTTCTTTGAAATTCTAGTTCCCTTAAGGCTTATTTTATGTAAAAGTTTCCATCTTCCTCTTATCCAAGCCTCCTCATCTCTCAGTCTTTTGCTTGCCTGTACCATCTCTAGCCAAGGCATGGTCTTAGTTCTTAGTTGGTGGCTCCAGCTTCTGTCCGTTGGTGACTGGAAATATCAGAGAGATTCAGACATTGAGCTGGCAAAGGTAACACTTCCTTGCTTCCAGCTTTCGTAAGGACACCTGGCTCTGTCATCCCACACAAGTCCAACTCTGGGCTGCCTGTATATTGCTGCAGATATCTATTATACTGCTTTTGAATATGACTATGACTTTTCTTTATTATAAAAACACCTATCATTGCTATGTTTACAGCAGTGGGAGGAATGTAAAGCATGAATGCTTAGTGTCATAATAATGACAAATCTGTCTTAGACATACATTCAGTTGATTTGCTTAGGTTTTTTGGGTAAATAATCATATTACCCAAGAATAACAAGAACTGGAAGCACCATTTAATCAGTATTTAATACATGATGGATATACCCTGCCATGTGCTTTATTTACATGTTAGGACTTGGAAATGGTCAAAGATTACAGTAGAATGCTTTCAGTAGAGTGCTAAGCATTACCAGAAGAACTTCAGATTATCCCATTGCAGGAATGTGCACCTTAAATTGACTTTCTTTTGACTAGATTATTTTACATCTCTCCAAGGATAGATGTCAAATTGTAAAAGACAAATAGCAATGCAAATAATTCCAGTTTGTATCAATGCAAATGAATTTTGACTGGAGATTATAAAGCTTTTTAAGTCAGATTCTCATTTGAACAGGTTTTACCATCATATCTGTTCTTTCAAGTATTAAAAAGTTGAGTAAAATCTTCAGTAATGTCCATTTTATATTTGTGTAAGAGTCATGATTTTACATTTCTGAAAATTACACTTTAGCATACATAGTATCTTTTAATCTTCATTATATTACACCTACATTACAACCTGAAAATTAGGTAATATTCATATTTAATAGGTGAGAAAACTGAGAGATCAAATGGCTTCCCTGCTCAATGTCAAATTAACTATAAATGGCCAAGCTGGGATTTAAATACCCAGTTTTGCTATCTTCAAGATTTCTGCTCTTATAGTTCATTGCTTGCCTTGGAAAAACTCCATTTGCTCACAAAAATTTTTTTTCCAAAAATATATTAACATCAAAACAATAATATTTATTGTTTACCATGTACCACACACCAAACTAAATGTTTATATGGATTAACTCATTTAATAGATGAGAAAAATGAACTTGAAGAGGTTCAATAACTTGCTCATGGTTTTCCATGCTATTTCTAGTTTTTTCCTTCTTTCTAATGCAGTAGTTATCAGCACTTGCTGCACATCCTAATTATCTACGGAGCTCTTAAAAATCAATTTATCAGAATTTCTTAAAAATTTCCTAGCTGGTTCTAATATGTAGAATCATCATATAAGTGAGACCATTTAACACCTGACTTCCCTAGCTAGCTAATGTAAGTAGACAAACTTGCTCCCTGTTGTTGTTTCTTGATATAGCTTGGAAAGGGAATAATGGGGCTGAGATCTATGTTATCCTGAAGTTTGAGTGTCTAGAAGTGTCCAGAGTTCTAAAATCATTTGAAAAATTGAAGTCCTCTGAAAGTCAAATCATAACAGGAGATTAGCACATTGAAAAACCATCTCACTGGTAAGTGTCTTTTACATTGATTCACTAAATCAGTAAGATTTGCCTTCTAGTGCCAACCAATAATACTTATAAAAATCAGTATTTGCTAAGGAAATGTGCTCTTTCTGTGATTTAGAAAATTATCTGGATGGCCTATTAATATTTTTTACAAAATTCCTCATCCCCTTGCCTACAGATGCAGACCGGATGGTTTAAAAACCATTTGCAATCTTTCACTCTTGCCTTTTTCTATGTAATGGCTTGAAAGCTAAAATACTTTTTTTTTTTTAATTTGTTTACTTGAGAGAGAGAGAGCAAGTGGGAGGAGAGGCAAAGGGAGACAATCCTCAAGCAGACTTCCTGTTGAGCCAGGACCCCATGAGTGGGGCTTGATCTCATGACCCATTGGATTATGACCTGAGCCAAAACCAAGAGTCCGATGCTTAATCAACTGAGCCACCCAGGCACCCCTAAAATACTCACCTTTCTAACAATCTTTCCACAAGAGGTGACCATATGACCCAATTCTAGCCAGTAACATGTAAGTTATTATATGAAACTTTGAAACAGCTTTTTCAAAGGGATAAACTAAGGTGATATGGCCCTGACAGGAGATGAAACGTGAGGTAGTGCAGCGGCCGTGCCATGACAATGTGGAGAAAAGTCACATGCCAAGCATGATGGAGAAGAAAGACAGGACTGACCGTGGTTCTCAATGATACAGAGCTCCAGCTCTTGACAGCCTTACATTAGACATTTTATTACTTAATAGTTAGCTCCTTAATTATTCAACCCACTTTCAGGTGTTACAGCTAAAGTTAGTGTCTTAAACTAATACATTAGCATTGGAAGTAATAATACATTTTTTGGTCATTATATTTGAAAAACCATAGGCAAACAAAAGTTTCTGGAAGCAGTAATGTTCTGTCAGTTTAATTAAATCCAATAGGAATCTATACAGGATCTCCTAAATCATATTTTTTTGTTTTCATTTTTTAAAAAATTAGTCATATGTAGTGTTGTCTCCATACCCTAATTAGTTTCCATTCTTATCTCAAATTAACTGATAAGTTCTAACAAAAAATATGTATTGTTAAATTAATTAAACAAGGGAGCAAGTAGACCGAGCTGGTTCTAATACCTTAGCAGCCTTAGTTTCAGCAAACTAAAACTTATGCCTATAAATCCCTCAAGGTTAATAAATCAGAACATAAAGACAACCAATCACAAACAACCAGCTAGGCTTTTCCAAATAAAGCAAATGCTTTAGCTAGAGCCAATCAAATAATTTCCTTGCTTTGCTTCCATCTCTTCTCTATAAAAGTCTTGCCCATAGCTCCTGTCCGTGAAGAACTCCTATTAATCATTTCCCATTTGGTGCTACCCAATTAGAATCCATTTTTGCTCAAATTCTTAAAATTTTAAATATACCTCAATTTATCTTGTAACGATAACCAGAACTTATCTAAATACAACTCCTATTTCATTCTCCTTAATAGTAAAACATTATAAAACCTAACATTTAGTAGTTACTATCTTTCTTCTTTTAGATTCAATTGTAATCTAAAAATTTGGAAACAGAATCAATTTGATTTTTGGTAACAAAACTTTCAGGTAACTTAGGGCTTTATGCATCTCACCTTGAGAAACATTGATACAACTAATAATGGCATTATTGGAAAAATGTGACCTGTTTTGTTGGGCATTTTTACTGCTTTTTTGAAAAATTTTTCATATACTTCTTTGATAACTGTTCAACCCAATCTTTAAACAGTCTGTTCATATTTCAGACTATTAATATGGTAAAGTCTCTTATTTCTTGTGACTTAAGAATAATTTAAACAGTAGATATCTATGTTGAGTCTAGGATATTTAGTTTAAAATAGTGAATTTTTAGACATTTAGAAAAATACTATAATTGATATATGGTTTTTAGATAATATAGTGCAACATACTTCTAAAATTTTTCTGAACATAACCTTTTATTTTTTTTTAACTAATTCAGAGAGCATAGTCTTTCCTGCCCAACAGAGTTTATGTGTTGAGAAAAAAAGAATTGTGGATGAGTGGGAGAAAAGAAAAGATGCATACAAATCATTTTACTATTTTTTTTAGTTTTATTGAGTTATAATTGACAAAATCATAAGATATTTAAAGTGCAGGGCATGATTTGATATACATATGCATTGTGAAAGGATTCCTCCCATCAAGTTAAAACATCCATCACCTCACATATTTATCTCTTTTGTGTGCGTGAGAATAGTTAAGTTCTAACCTCTTAACAAATTTCATCTATAATGATGCCATGTTATCAACTATAATCACCATTTAATACATCAGATGCTCAGACATTACTGATCTTACATCTGAAAATTTGAGAAAAATTTTATAATAGTTATGTCAACAATTTCAGCCTTTTCATAAGAAGAAAGAATTTATTTCTCAAAACAAGCAAATTGTTATGTAAAACTCATTTTGAGTAATGGAAGTAACCCATCCTTTTCTGCATGGATTGTTCTTATTATCTTTATTATTAAGGGAGAGAAACACACCATTATAATTTTCTCAAAAGAGATGAATAAATCGTGGGTAGGTGTTTTGGAATGAACATGTCATTTCATCATAACAGCTTTATTGGACATGTTCATTAATGTCTTACACCAGTGGAATTTTCTATCTGTCAGAATCTGTGATCCCATTCAGTCTAGGTTGACAAAATCAATGCTGCCAGAGGGAATTGTTCAAAGGATTTCACTCCACCCAGTACAGAAATATTTTCCTTGATAATGGGGCTATGGAATTCCTTTGGTGTCATCTCATGGTATGAGGTTTACATACATAGTGAGCTATCTGTCACAAAGTTCCTTGATAAAGAGATCAATTCTCATGTATTTTTAATTTTTGAGCATATATTACTGCCATTCTAAGACTTTAGGTATTCCCTGGTCTCAGGAAAACAGGCACAAAGCATTTTGTTGTACTGATCATCTTTTGGTCAGCAGAGAAGGAGATTACCGCCAGGAGCGGTAATCCACAGCAGGAGCCTCAATTGGGAATGGGTAGAGGACAAGGACTAGGTCTGAGAGAAGTAAGAATCTCAGCCTTAATTCTAGTAAAGTTTGGCCTTGAGTATTCAATCACATGAGTGGGACACAGGATGTGAGGAACCTACTTCACAGACAGAACAAAAGAAGGAGATGCTAGCTTTCCAGCTTTTTTCCATCTCAGTTATGAATTTATGAGCATCCAATCCCTCCTTCCTTCCATCACTCCAGTCACAATGGAATCGCTGACCCTCCCCAGACTCTAATCCCTCCCTGATACCCTGAATCAGAGCCCCTCAGTGCATATTCAGACCTGGCTCAGAAAAATCATCTCTCCTATGTCGTAAACTCATTCTCTACAGCATTTACACATACTTAGTTTCTCAACCCCGCATCCTGCCTCTCTCTACCACCCTTTCTCCTCTTTCTAAAGCAGGGCTGCTTTAAGCAGTTCTGAGTATTTGTCTTCACTTCTGCACCTCCCATTCTCTCCTCAACCCACTAACCCTGCCCTCTGCCACCACAGCTCCATTTTGCAACTGCTCAAGTCAATCTGGCTCTCACCACAACCTCCTCCTGCAACATACCAGCCCAGTGATCAGCCCCTGCTCCCCATCAGTCTCCTCTCCTGCACTCACCCCCTCACTCCTGGTCATCCAGCCCCACCTGTCTCCTCTCTCATCTTCAAATCCCCTAACCACCTCCAGGCTTTTGTCCTTGTTCTTCCCATAGCCTGGGGTTCTCTCTCTGGCTGCTTGGTTAGCATCCCTCAGGTCTTGGCTGAGATATCCATTCTCAGGCTTTTTCTGGAATGTACAATGATTGACATGTGACCTTGAGAACATCATTTAACCTCTCTGTGGTTCAGTTTCTCATCTATAATTAAGGATATAATTGTACAGATCTCCTAGGGTTGCTGTAAGGATTAAATGAGATTATATACATGTAGTATTTAGAACAAGATTTGACATACAGCAGTAATTTAGGATTAATTATAAGTAACCATTTATTGTCATAGGCAACATCTTCATCTTATCTCCCTATTTTTTTCCTTTGTCATACTTATGAACTGTGATTGTTTGTTCACTTATTGCATGTAGCATGGCAGGATGCAAGGTCCAACTGGGCAAGAACTCATCTGCCTTGTTATTTTGTCTACTCTTTACATCTTGTGTAAGCCTGGAGCATGGTAAGGCTCAATACATTTGACACTTCAACCTCTCTCTTACCTCGTGTCACATTTGTCATTGTTGATCATGCTGTTCTTCCTGAAACCCTCTCTTTTGTTTTTTTCTTTTGCCTCCTGTTTTCCTCTTTACATTCCAGAGTGTATCTGAGAGAGTACAGGACAGAACAGGGGTATGGAAATGGATGGATGAGATTTGAGTGAAGTGCTTTTCCACACAATGAGCTCCAGTAAGCAAAGGGAAGGATGTATAGAGCTGCTGGTCATAACTTAAGAGGAGAACCTAGACTGAGCTGACATGGGATGGAGTCTAGAAGGGCTTGTGCTTGCTGTTAAGGTTCTAGATTAATTCAACATGTAGCTAGCACCCCTAGTTATCCAATGGAGCTAGATTTTTAGATTTTTAAAAATATAAACAAGGATCTAAAATATATGGCTGTATAAACAAATAATTGTAATTTACTATAGGAAGTGCTATGCAGAGGTGTGCATGAGATACAATGTTGGTAATGAGGAGGGGGTGATCAGTTGCCAGGAATGCTGGAGGATTCAAGAGGAGCAGAAATATGGCATGGACCTTAAATTTATCAAATCAACCAGGGGAAGACATTCTAAGCTGAAGAAATGGTACATGCAATTATAGAAGGATTCCTCATCAAAATTCAAAACAGATGGTGGCACTGACATGAAGACCCATCTCCCATCAAACACAGAAATTTTTAGCATCCCTGGGATTGCTACAAAGTTGATGCAACTCTTTGAGGATAAAGTTTTATATGGATTTTAAGCTAATTTTATTTTAGAGTATATCCCATCTGTAATTCATGGCTTGCTGTGATAGATGGCTACTAGGCAATCTTGAGGCTTCTGAATATTGAATTCCAACTTTTATGACAGTTTCAGTTTTAGAAGGGAGAGAGGATAGATGGACTGGTGAGAGGGGGGATGAGTGAGTGGACTGGATTGGTAGATGGATAGATGGGAGGATAGGAGATGAATGCCAAGGAATCCAATAGATAATTGGGGTGGTGTTGCTTTGAGTGATGAACCCAGTTATAAGGGTGCCTGGAAAAGCCATCCACATATTCCTAAATCTGTTCCTATTCACAAATTTTTATTTTAGTATCATAATAACAGCAATTCTTGAGTATCTACTGTGTATTAGATATTATTCTAGGTTCTTTTTATGTATTATCTCTAACTACCCTGGAAGGATAGTATGAAGAACCTGAGACTTGGAGAATTAATCTACTTACCCAACATAATACAGCAAGTAAATCTACTTAAATCAAAAGCTCACGTTTTCCTACTTTATCATGGGGACAATTCCTACTTTTTTCTAAGCAAGGACATAATTTATTCTCCATTCTCAAACCTAATCATTGCTCTGTTTCAACTATCCTCTCCAATTCATACTATAAAGAGAAGTGAAGAATGACAAAGCTATTTCATTTCTGTGAAGCCTCTGCTTTAGTGTAATTGGTTCTTCTTCTAGCACTGAATGACAGCTTCAATATAAAATGCTTGCTTTTGTTTCTGAACATTGCTCACCACTGTAATCAATTTACTCCTGGAATTGTCTTATATCATGCCTCTCCAGACAGAATTATACAACTATATCCCTTGTGGTTTCTGTTATTTGCAACTGAACCCTTCTGGTTGGGATATGGGAATTATTGCTAGCTTATTCTATTCTTTACAGAATTATCTTAAAGTCTATAAGAGGAGGCTCTACGCTGAGCTTCTAGAAACGACTCCCAATTTGCAAAATCAAACAGCTTCTGCATGGCTAAGAACCTCACAGTCTCTTCCTGGCATTTTTTAAAAAAGATTTTATTTATTTATTTGACAGCACCAGCAGGAGGAGCTGCAGAAGGAAATGAAGAGGCAGGCTCCTGCTGAGTGGGGAGCCCTAAGTGAGGTCCAATGGGAGGACCCTGGAATCATGACCTCAGCAAAGCCAGAAGCTTAACCAACTGAGCTACCCAGGTGCCCCTCTTCCTGCTATTTTTGCAAGAAACTGATGATGAAAAACCTTAATACCTTTGCTAAAATCTTAAGACATAAAATGAAAGCCTTCCACCCTCTCTCCACTCAGGACCAGCCTCACAAGCATGTAGCTTGTGCAGTCGTTCAAGATGCCATGCTGAGAAGGGCACCAGGCTTGGAGTCCAGCACTCTGAGGTTGCCACCTTGAAATTCTAAATGTTATCTTCAAATTTGTGTTTTACTTTAGGAGGGCGGATTTTGCATTGGGAGCTTGGAGCCTCAGCTCTTTCCTCCTGCCACCTCCCTGTGAAAAGTTCTGGGCCAGTCCCTTCTGCCCTGACCCTCCAGGCCTTCAGCTCCTGACACTCTGGAGTGCGGGAGGATTGGGATGGGTTTGAGTCAGGCACATGTGCCCTGTGGAATCTGCCGGCAGAGCAGGTCACGAAGTCTTCCCCTTAGGCCGGTGGCAGCATCAAGGTGATGCTGGTGATTAGGTGATTAGGTGATGGGGTGGTGGGGACGGGTCTCTTGCCAGCCTCTGTCCTGGTGCATAGAACGTTGGGCTGCGGAGGTGACAATACTCTCGGACTGGACCATCCTCCGTGGACTGGGGTGGCAGGACTTGGGAAAGAGATGACTGACTGGACTTTGGGAGGCTTCGGTCCTGCAGCAGGTGACAGAGGAAACCTAGCAGCCAGTGTGCAGAATTGTGGGCAGGGCCCTTGTGCGCAGATGAGTGTCCAAAGCCTACTCTGAGTGTCCCTGCGTCCTGGGAGTGCAACATTGAATAGCAAACAAAAAAGAAAAAAAAATCCATCGTGACAAATTGTGGGAAAGACCACAGAAGGAAGGAAAGTTTTTTTCCTGCTTTTTGTGCAGGGTACATGCATTTTCGTTTAGTAATGGGCTCACAAAATCTGTAGCTACCCAAGTCACCACTTAATTTAGTTTGAATCCTGGTCTTTGATAAATGCACCTGATTAGTGGAACCCACAGGGAGTCTAGGAAGTGTGGTACTCCGATTATATACTAGGATCCATAGAGCAGGCTGGAGCTGGCTCATCACTCCATCCCCAGTTCAGGATACAGGACCTGTCATATATATAATAAGACCCCAGCATTTGTAGAATTAAATTGTTAATCACCCACTTTGTACATGCTGTAGTTATTAAGCTTTATATCTAATGGTATATCTATGGTCTCTTGCCATAGTTCATATTAGCTAAAGATCTTCCCTATTGGTGACAAATTCATATTCAAATGCAGTGGGTTAGTTAAAAAAAAATGTAGACCTGTGAATCATACTTAGTGATTTCTTTTCATGAACTGGGCAGAGCTAATACAAACATGGTACCATATGTCCATTGTGCTTAGTGAGTTAAATCACTTACTGTGCCATTATGAAAACATTAATAATGTTTACCCAGCCACAGAAACCACCAATATGAAATTAAATTCCTACTAGTCTTCATCTTTCAAATTTCACAAACTGGAATTAATTTCAAAGGGAACATGTCTGGCTGAAGTGTAGTAAGAGGGGGAAAATCACAGAATATTTTATGGAAAAATTAATTTGATTTAAAACAGGAATGCCCTGAGTAGAATCAAACTTTTCATATACTTCTCACCATCTCCAAAATGGAAAGTAAGAGTATTTCCACCAAAAGGTTTTAATTAAAAAGGCTTTGGGCATGTGTGTGTATATAAAAATGTCTCTTAATTACAAAGATATAAAGTTAAAGCTTTTGCCTGAGATTTAATTAATAGTCCTAATTGTGTAGCTGTGGATTATATGATGGTGAGGATAGCTGGGAATTTGTTGGATGATCAGATCATCCAGAGTAATTTGGGAAGCAGAGCTGCACCTCTCAGAACTTATCTGGCTATTCAAGAAGTGGTAAGGGGCAGAAGGCTTACTCCAAAGATCCTTTAAATTTATAGGATAAAAGAAATTGTTGGAATCTCTGGCCTTAGATGTTTTGTTCAGGGACTGCATCATGGAAATCTGGCCTGACAGTCTGACAGGTCCTGAATTAGATCTAGTTATAACTCAGAGCATATGAGTTAGTTACTTAATAGGAGTCAATGAGGCAATTGTGTGACTAACTGGTTTTGATGGCCTAAGGGCACAGTCTGGCCCTTGAGCCAAAGTAGGAAATAAGGGAATTCTGGTTCATTCAGGAGAGGTGGAGCAGAATATGTTGACTTTTATTATCCTTGTAATTTTGTCTTTCACATCAGTTTGACTACAGGATTTATCCTAATAAATAGGATTTATTGTGCCTCTAAATTAAATAGTTACATTGACAAAGTATAACTGATACAACTGTAAATCATAACTATATTAATTGTTATGTACCAGGTAATCCAGAGTAATCTTCCCATCTCAAAATCTTTAATTTAATTATATCTGTGAAGTCCTTAATGGCCCCATAAGGTAATATTCATAGGCTCCAGGGATTAGGACATGTTTTTGGGGAGACAGGGACATTATTCAGTCTAACATGTATGCTGTCTGAAAATGCGCCCAAACTCAAACATAATTATTACCCACTACCACTGAACAGAATTTCAAGGGATGGAGATTCCAAAGACCTTTCTTTTTGAGTACCAATAATAAATTTAGGTTTCTGATGAAGTTTATTTTAAAAGAGGGTTATTTAAGGGAATATCAGACAACATAATTTCTATTTTTAAATATCCAGACTAATTTAGATATAGTTTTCAAAGATCCTGAGGGCCAGATTTGAATTAAATTTTATTGTGGTCATTTTTTATATGTTACTGAACTTCCTAAATTACTACATATTTCTGCATGTTTTTGATCAGCCATGTGGAAGCTATAAGACACTGAATGTGGGATGCTTCAACACTGTTTAATTTTTATCATCCTGGGACTGATAGGTTACATTTTGAACTCAATCATGGCTGAATTAATAACATTTTTTCAATGAGTTTACACCTAACAGATTATTTAATATATCCCAACTGACTTGGAAGATAGTTACTGGGTTATTATTGCTAAAACTTAAATGACAAACTTTAAACGCAGGGCTATCCCATGTTCTTTTTTTTTCTTCTTCTTCTTGTGACTTTCTGAATACCATGTATCTCACTAAACAATTTTCTTTGTCTTTTTTTTTTTTTTTTGCTATTGTTGAATATTTTGGTGAATTAGAAATGTAGCTTTCAGAGCCACCTCATAAACTTTCTTGGACTTGAACTGTTTTCTGCTGCTATTTTAAATGTTAGTTATAATACCCATGAGTGTACTTGGAACTTGTAGTTCTAGTTCTTTTAGTGGCAGCATGCCTATAATATGCTCAGCATTTCTATTGAGCACAGACTAAGCCAACCACAACGCAAAGTGGAAGGGTGAATATAAAGATTTCTGAGACTTGGTCTGCATCCCCCAGAGTGAGATCTTTGGACTGGAACTTGGACTTACTTAACCTTAATCTTTAGCATCTACTCTACTTTCTAGCACATAGTAAATGTGTTTAGTTTTTTAAAAAGATCTTATTGACAGATAACATGTTAGTTTCAGGTGTTCAATGTAATGATTTGATATTTGTATATATTATGAAATGATCCCTGTAATAAGTGTAGTTAGCATCCATCACTATACATAGTTACAAAACATTTTTTCTTATGATGAGAACTTTTATGTTTTGCCATCTTAGCAACTTTCAAATATGAAATACAGTATTATTAACTATAGTCACCATACTGTAATTACATCCCCATGACTTATAATTTTTAACTGGAAGCTTGTACCTTTTCACTCCTTCTCCCATTTAACGCCCCCTTCATAAATATCTGTTCAATGAAGAATTTTTTTATTAAGTAGATGTTGAATGCATAAGTAGTCTATAAAGTGAGCTATTTATGAAATCAGATAAGATAGAAGATAGAATGCTTCTATCTTCAAATCATTTCTAAGTGATATAATGGTGGTGTGAACAGGGTATAGTGGCACCCACCAATTCAGCCACGTAGAGTCAGAGAAGGCTTTGTAGAATAGTCAAATGAGTGAAGTCCTAGAGGAAATGAGTCCCATTCACCAAATAACTGCTTCTATGGATTTACTTGTTTCCTTTCACTGCTTTAGTTTTGATGGGCTAGTTTTAATTTTGTCTCCATAATAGCATGCAAAGGAATGTTGGGTTTGTCTCTGCCCCAGTTCCTTGCTGCTGGCACTGGAAGGAGCAGGGATGGAATGACTACTTGGGAAGAGACAGGAAGCAGAGTCAGCACATAGCACAGCCCTCCCAGAAGGAGACTACAGAGGTGAGATGAAACAGGGTTATATGTGTAGAGAACAGGGGAGGAATCTGGGTGTGGCTTCTTATTTATAAGTAGAATGTACTTATAAAATTACATTTGAGAATATATTCTTTTGAATATATGGGCCACGAACTTATCCTTTTTCTTATGTGGACATCTTGCCTCTGCGTGAGAAACAATGTGTACTGACCCTCCTTTTTATCTTGCCCCCAGTAGAAATCCCTTTCCTCTGTCTCAGTTTTTTCCAACTGCAGCATCAAGAATCTGAGTAGAGACAAATTAAACATTCCTTAAAATGCTGTTATGAAAACAAAATGAAGTGGTCAACTGAAAGTTTACACAAATGTTTAAAAGCTATTAAAACTGTCCCATCCAATGTGAATTGTTGTAAACTTTAGAAATAGTTCAAAGGAACAAGAAAATTTGGCAAATTGGCCTTCTGGAAAGTCAGGCTTTCTGCAATTGATTTTTGGCAAATGACCTAGAACCAGTCTTGAAGAATTGACACACATTTACCAAGCAAAAATGGGAAAGGGCATTCCAGGTAGAATGAGTAGAGACAAGAACCTGAGAGATGTTTGCAAGGAACAGGTACATTTATGCATTCACCAAGTGCTTTAAAGCACAGCAGTTGGCCTTGTGAAGTGAACAGTCCTACCATTGTGAAATTTATTTTGTTTTTTTTGCAAAAATTTATGTCAAATTATTAATTTTAAAACATCCACACATATACACACACACACTCATTCATTCCAGAGAGAAACCTTTTAGATGTTGGAGAAGTTGTGACAGTTGAGATAGCACATAGAATGATCATAATTGAAAGGAAACAAACTAAACTTTTGTCTGAAGAACCTAGAAAAGATCCCAGAAATTAAAGAATTCAACTACAAAAGGAGGAAGAAAGTGGAAATTAATGAATAAGACAGTAATAAAGCAAAAAATTAATGAGTAACATCAAGAGCCAGTTTTATAAAAGTCAGTAAAACAGGTAAATGTTTGGCATGTTCTGACCAAGAAAAAAATGTAAGAGATACAAATGCAAATATTATGAATGAGGAAGGATATATAACCTTAGATAGAGATTAAAAATATAATTAAAATGGACCATCTACAACTTTGTCATTAAAAAATATCTGGGTAGAATGGATAGTTTAAGCTAAGAACTTAAGAAAAGTTCAAAAATCTGAATAAACCAACAACTGTAGAAGAAATTTAAGATGTTTCAAAATTTACTTTCTTAGAGACACTAGAATAGGTAGTTTTCACTCATGAGTTATATAGGTCATCAACAAAGATGGAACAAAAATATCAGACTATGTAGCCTGATTTCAGATATGATAATGAAAACATTCAAAGTAAACTGTTGAAATATATATCAATCTGGAAGCATTTAAACAAAATAATAATAAATTGTGATTTAATAGGGTTTTCCCCTGCAATGCGAGAATGATTCAAAGTAGAAAATTCATAGTAATTATTAAGGTTGAAGGAGAAAAAAACAAAGTGCTTATTTTTATAGATTTTAAAAGATAAAATTCAACATTCTCCCTGATAAAAACTGATGGCAAACTTGAGTGAAGAAAACTTGTTAAAAAGAATTTTTAATGATACAAGAAAAATAGAAGTGTAAAAAATTGCATACATATATATAAATATGATAAAAATTAAAATATAATCAAAAGAATTCTTCACAAGTCAACAGCAACTACAAAAACAAAAATCATGTCTAGTACTAAAATCTAGCAGCATTCTTATGAAACTGAGGTAAAGGCAAAGGAATAGTTACTAAGGCTATTCGGAATATTTTCCTTCCAGGTCTTTGATTGAATGCACTATTGTCAACCCCTTTGACCTTAACATTTGATATGGTTTGTTTTAGCCAATGGGTTGTAGCCATAGGTCACGTGGCTTCTTCAAGATCAGACTAATTATTTCTACCTGGAAACCTCTGCTTCTCCCTGCTGTGGTGATTGTGGAAACATAGTTGAGATGGAGTCTGGGTCCTGAGTGACCATGATGAGGAGAATGCCTGTCAATCTGTGTTGGACATATAAATGAAGGAGAGATGCACCTTTGTTGTCACAAGGCACTGAGACTCTGAGGTTGTCTGTGTTCCTGTCGTACAACTTAGCCCACCCTGAGTGACACAGGAACCTATTATTCTGGTGTTCTACATTTTTTTAGTACTAGTTCTATTTTGTACCTTAATTTTTTAAAATGTGTGAATTGTATCTTTTTCTTGTATGGTGTAATAATTTTTTTTATATTGCAGAGCCAGTTGTTCAGCAGTAATTGTTAAATTAATTTGTGTCATCTTTATCATACAGTAAAATCCCATGGATATAGTGGTTTTGATTTTGAGCTCTTTTCTGTTCTGCTCTTCCATTTTTATGTATGCCCAAACTACGTTGATTGTGATTATGAACATGGCTTTGGAATTAGACTGTCTAGCCTAGAATTCAATTTTCATTATTTACTAGCTGTTAATTTTAGGCAAATGTATCTTTGCTAGGCCTCAGTTTCCTCCCCTAAGTATTGTATATTAAAAATGGTATCTACTTCATAGTTTTTGGAAGGAAGGAAAATGAGATAAGATATGTAAAACACTTAGCACAGTGTCTGGCATACAGCAGGCCTTATCCTTTTTTGGAGAATGTTTTAGCACTCTAACCAAAATTTGAAACAACTTCTTAACTTAAAACTTTTCCCCTCTACTTGTTTTTAGTTATTGATGAAGATGTAGCAAATAGACTATTATGAGCCAACACAATCTGGTGGCCATAACAAGTCAGAGTTGGCACATAAAGACAGAAAGTCAATATTTATTGTCCAGTGCTACCTTTATTATTGGCAATGCTTGATACAGAATGGAAAAGGAATCCCACATTGGTTAGAATCAAAAGGCATAGTTCCTGAATGGCATAATATAAGAAAAATAAGTGAATTAAAATAGCTAACATTTTACTAAAAGTTTTAATCAATGACATAATTGTTTAAAAATTGCATTGCCTTTATCTTGACTTATAAAACGTTGGCAAAAAAGCAGATTGTGAGGAACTTCCACTTATGACCCAGATAGAGTAATAGGGACCATATTCTTCTTACCAGTAACAATCCAAAAGATGGACAAAATATTGGAAGCAGTGATTTTCAGGACACCGAACATCAGGCAACAAAGGATAGTGATCTCTGAGAGACAGGAAATAAGCAAGATGAGCTCTGTGATTACTCTGCTTACCATCTTGGAGAGTTCCAGGTCACAGTGCTAGGAGGGGGGGAACTCAGAGTGAGTAGTGGACTTTGTGAGGTGAGGAGGTAAAGCTGAGGGTCCAGGACACTAAGATGGCTATCATTCACAGGACAGAGTATTGGAAAGGAGAGAGCCGCACAGAGAGAGAGGAAGTCAGAGATCTGCAAAGGGTTCCCCTTGAGTGTGTAGCTGAGTAGTGATTAGCACCTGTCTTGGAGGAAACTGCCTGAAGTTGGGAAAAGAAATGCCTCAACATGTTAGAAGTAGCAGTGCCCACCACTCATACAGGGCTGAGAATAGAACTTCCTCCCAGAAGCCAGAGTAGAAAAGCTCATGATTTACAGGACTTGGGTTTGATACATAGAAGGGTCTTGGCTCAGTGGTAGAATGTAAATACTTCTAGACTAAGCATTGCTCTGAGCTAGTCTAATAAGACATGAAAGGATAAAATTGTTTCCAAGTAATTTAACTGCATCCTAGAACAAAGCTCTAGAATATTTAGAGGAACACAAGACTATCAGCACCCAAAAAGATGAAATTTACAATGTCTGCTGGTCATTAAAGATTACAAGTCATGCAAAGAAGCAAGAAAATGTGAACCATACTAGGAAAACAAATCAACTAATTGAAACTAACTCTAAAGATTTAATGCAATCTCGATCATAATCCCAGCAGGTTCTTTTGTAGGAATTGATAAACCAATTCTGAAATACATATGGAAATGCCAAGGACCTACAATAGCCATGACAACTTTGGAAAGAACTGAGTTGGAGGACTAAAACTACTTGATTTCAAGGTTAGTAAAATATTATCATAATCAAGATAGTATGGCACTATTGTAAAGACAGAGAAATAGACCAATGGAACAAAATAGAATTTAGAAGTAGACTCACAAATTTATGGTCAACTGATTTTCAATAGTCTTTTTAACACATGGTGAAACGGGAAATAACCTTAATTTATACACCATTTGCAAAAATTCACTCAAAATGGATCATAGACCTAAATGAAAAACCTAAAACTATAGAACTTCTAGAAACTAGCAGTTCACCTTATTAAAATTACACTGATATTTAAAAGACTGACCTTACCAGGACAAAGGAACTAGGATTCTCACATACTGCTAGTTAGCATGTAATGTGGTACAACTATTTTGAAAAATGGTTTCTCATTTATTAAAAAGAATTTACTTTTCACTTAAAAATAATTAAATTTATACTTACCATATGACCCATCATTCCACTCCTAGGTATTTATTTATTCCAGAGAAATGAAAGTACATGTCCGTATATATTAATTTGCTAGGGCTGCCATAACAAAATAAAATAGACTAGGTAGGTTAAGCAACCAATCTATTTTCTCACAGCTTTGGAGACTGGAAGCCCATGATTTGGTACCAGCATGGTTGGTTTTCTCTGAGGCCTCTCTGACTGCCTTCCTGCTATGTCCTCACGGGTCTTTTCTCTGTGCATGTCCTCCCCTCCCCTGGTGTCTTTCCATTTATCCTAATTTCTTCTTACGAGGACAAGACTTAATCAGTTCTATATATCCTCTTGTCTCCAAATAAGATGCTATATTCTGAGATAATGGGGGCTAGAACTTCAACATATGAATTTTACAGGGAACACAAATTAGCCCATAACACCGCACACTTGTACATAAAAGCACACATTAGTAATAGCTAAAAAATGAAAACAATCCAAATGTTTATAAACAGATGGGTAGATAAACTATGGTATGGCTATAAAGTATGCTGTTACTCAGCAATAAAAAGCAATAAATTATCAGTACATGCTACAGCATGGATGAATCTCAAAATAATTATGCAGAGTAGGGGGGAAAACAGCCAAAAACAACAACAACAACAATACATATTGTATGATTTCATTTATTTAAAACTCTAGAAAATACAAACTAACCTGTAGTGACATAAAGGAGATCAGTGGTTTCCTGACGTTCTGGGTTTTAGGATTACACAGGGGATTGAGGAATTTTGGGGAGTGATAGGCATGCTTATTATCTTGTTGTAATGATGGTTTCATGGGTGTGTACATATATCAAAGCTTGCAAGTGTACACTTTAAATATATGTAGTTTATTATATATCAATTATACTTCAATAAAACTGTTTTCAAAAAGATTGAATCTAAAATTATAATAAAACCACTCTCTTTTGGGGTCAGATTTCTATGATCACCTAGTCTTTCATATACACAACCAGAAATTTTCTGAAAAGCAGGTTGGCATGGCCTTGACAAAGCTGCAGCACTGTAGCTCACTGAAGTTATTAAATTCTTTACTTCCTGGATAAACTTAGAAACCCTCACGCAGAGCCTCTTGGCTTTGCTTAACACACAACTTCAATTAAGCTTGATAAATTATTTAAAAAATACACTTAAAAAGAGGAGATGGCATCCACATATTTGATGGAGTTCCAGTAAAAAGTGATTGCCAATAATATAGGAAGAGAAAAAAGTTTGAAAAGTAGTTAGAATTTTACTCTTCGAAGCGTAAGTAGTGATAGGTATTCATTAAGATATGAAAGAAGTATCTTCCATTTAATAAGGAAGGTGAGAATATTATAGACTAAAGGAAGATTTCTGGCAAAACTAAGATGAAAAATGTTTTAAACACTGAAGAGACAGTTTGCAGTTATGTGAAAATATATGAAGTTATATGAAAATATATGAACGCCTGGGGTTCTGGGTTTTAGGATTACATGGGGATTGAGGAATTTGGGGAGTGATAGGCACCTCATTATCTTCATTGTGATGATGGCTTCATGGGTGTGTACATATATCAAAGCTTGCAAGTAAAAATATGAAAAATATATGAAGGTGACATACTTTGCTGAGTCACAATGAAGTACCTTTTAGGAAAGTTGTAAACATTATAGAAAACATTAAACTAAATAAAACAAAGAATGTGAAAGAGTATCCTGGCAATAGAAGTAAAAGTCTTTTTCCTTTACAAATGTTCATGTTTCTTTAGTTCCCTAAAGTGCTTTTGGTGTTTAAACTGACAGAAAGGAAAGAACAAGTCTTAATGTTTATGACCCAAGATCTGCTTTCTAGTCAATTCACATATGGCTCAGAATGTTAATAATTGAGAGTTGATCTATTTTGACTACTTGCCAACTTTATGACTTAAACTCATTCTTTGTCCATAAATCATGTCCTTTCAGGGATAGTTTTGGAATTAGGCCTAGAATTGTGACAGGATGACTCTTGCTGAAAATGACATCCCTTGTTTAAAGCATTTTATTATGTTGAACTTAAAATGAAAAATTTTGAAAGATCACGTTTTTAGGAACCCTTAAAGAAGAAATGGGCCATTCAGTGATATTGCTGAGAGCAAATGAAAGCACCAAACACCCCAAGAGACTGAAACAAAAGCTTCTTTACAGGAAACATTATGCCAGAAAGGAAGGAGAGGTAAGTAGATCGATACATTACAGCCAGAGCCCACCCTGGTGTGTGACACAGAGAGGCAGGACCCAGTTGAGCTCTATGGGTAGCTGTGTTCATTCTCACAGTTCAACAAGTTAGTGTGGAACCCAGAGAAATGGATGATACTGGGTGGGGGGTTAGCTTAGAGTGTTCTCATCAGTGGGATTTTCTTGGGAATAAATCTATTGTGAGTTGGACGTTTTTTCTGGCAACATTGCCCTTGACAGTGTGTAATCCAAGATTGTTTTCTTGGCTTTCCAAAAATTCCATAAGTTATCTAATGGGCTATAGAAAATCCCTTTCTTCTTAAACTAGGTAGAGTGGATTTTGTTCTCTGCAAAATAGATCCAGCAACTAAGAATCCCAGCAGTTGAATGTTGCCATTTAAAAAAAAAAAAAGTGACTCCAAGTACAGTGGTTTAAATATTCTAGAAGCTTCTTTCTGTCTCATAGCTCAAGATGGTAATTGCACTATGCTCTACAAAGTCACCTAGGAACCTTGGTTAGTGGGATGACTCTGCCATCTGCTCCATTGGCTTTCCTCTCTGGCTCCAAGCCATTTGTTCCAGTTGTCTTCACCTGCACCACACTATACCCATGTTCCAGGACAAGGGAAGGAAAGAGAGAAAACACCTTCATTTTGGAGGACATGAAGCGGACATTGTTGCTAAAACCTAATAGCTAAAACCAAGACTCAAAGCCTCACTAAGACTTAAGGGAAGCTGGAAAATGACATCTCTAACTGTAGTGGCCATTAGCGTGGCCAAAACTTGATGGATGTGGAGAGTTCTTTTGTACAGAAGAGTGGAATGAATGTGGGGAAAATTCCAAAACTTCTTTCAAGAGCACATCAAGTGTTTGAAACCTCAGAGGTCTCCTGCAAATAGCTTTTCAGTTTAACCCTTTCTTCCAAAGGAAGGATAGATACCTGCATGAAGCAGCACAGCAGAGAGGATATCAGCAAGCATCTTGCTCAGCCCCTCTGTCTAAGTAGCAGTGAACCAGGCATGTAGCAGTAGTTATTTTGACTCTCAGAACAAATGGAAATAAAACATCTAGATTTTAAAACACAACTCCTTCATGTAACACAGAGAGAGTACCTGCTGTGTGTCAACACTGTAAGAAACAGAAGTAAACAAGACAGTCCTGGTTGCTGCCCTTGTGATGTTTACATTCTAGGATGGCAGACAGACACTGAATAATTTATTATGAGTTGATTATTAATTTAATTTTTTAAAATTTAAAAAAATATATTGTATTTATTTATTCATGAGAGACACAGGGAGAGAGGCAGAGAGAGACATAGGCAGAGGGGGAAGCAGGCTCTCCATTTCAGGAGCCCAATGCGGGACTCAATCCCATAACCTCAGGATCACGCCCTGAGCTAAAGGCAGATGGTCAACCACTGAGCCACCCAGGCATCCTGATTATTAATTTTAATAAGTGTTCTACAGAAGAACAGGGGATGCATGTGTGTATAAATATAAAACACGGGCATTTGGCCTAGGCTGTAAAGTTCAAGAATGTCTTTTCTTTTTCTTTTAAAAAAATTTTTTTAAAGGTTTTATTTATTTACTTGAGAGAGAGCAAGTGAGCAAGAGAGAGCATGAGTTGGGGGAGGCAGAGAGAGAGAGGAAGAAACAGACTCCCCGCTGAGCAGGGAGCCACTCCATCCCAGCCACTCCGGATCATGACCCAAGCTGAAGGCAAATGCTTAACTGATTGAGCCACCCAGATGCCCCACATTTTCTTTTTAAAGTGGTATTTGTTTACAAAAAAAAGCACTATGGACATATTTATTGGTGAAATAAATTTATCTCTGCTAGTGGAGTTTTTGTCTGCTAGTAGACAAATTGTTTATAGACCTTCCTGTTTCACTTTGGTTATAATTAGATTAGGACTGTTGTCATTTAAAAATATGTACTAACTTTTTGCATAAGTATTTACCTGGTTTAACTTTCTGATAGGAAGTATAAAAATATATGTAGCTACAATTTTCCTTCACATCCTTGACCTTAGCCATCTGTTTCTTGTGGACCCCTAATGGGTGATCAGTTTTATTGATTTCTCAGTTATACTTCATAAGAGTTTTTATTTATATACAAGCCAATACAAATATATATATGTATATATATATTTAAGATTTTATTTATTTATTCATGAGAGACACACGTAGAGAGAGAGGCAGAAACACAGGCAGAAGGAGAAGCAGGCCCCATGCAGGGAGCCCAACATGTGACTCAATCCTGGGTCTCCAGGATCACACTCTGGGCTAAAGGCGGCTCTAAACCGCTGAGCCACTGGGGCTGCCCACAAATATATATTATTATATTGTTCCTCCTTTTAAGTACAGCTAACAATATACTTTGCACATTTTATTACTCCTTACTCTTTTCACTTATTATAGCTTGGAGGCCTTTTGATATAATATATTCATATAAAATATCTTTTTTAACATAAAATCATCATATTCCATTTTAAAGATATGTTATTAATGCATTTAACCAGTCCTCTATGGTGAGCAGTAAGGCTATTTCCAATATGTTGTTTTAGTGCTTCAGTGAATACTTTTATTTTATTTTTTCAGTACTTTTAAAGTGTCATATTATTCTTATGTGTTTGTATCTATAGTATAAATTTCTAGCCCATTTGGGACGTGTCTTGGGTTATGATGTGAAATATAGATCAAGCCATACTTTTTCTCCACATGGCTTCCTGGTTGTTCCCAGATAATTGATTGATAGTCCTATTTTGTCAGTGATTTGAGATATCAATACTAAAATGTATTTAGGTCTGTTCCATATGTATTTAGGTCTCCTTCTGACTGTGGCATTTGTCTGTGTGTCAGCAGTATACTTTATTATTAAAGCTTTATCTAAAAAAGAAAATTCCCCCAGTATTCTCCTTTTGGGAGATTTCCTGACTTTATGTTTATATTTCCATATAGATTTTAAGATCAATAAGTTTTAAACTCTAGTTCTGAAAAAAAGACTTGGCTTTTATTTTTATTGGAATTACATTAAATTTACAAGTTATCTTAGGGAGGATCAACATCTTTATGATATTGAGTCTTCATACCCAAAATGCCTTTCCATTTGTTCAAGTCCAGTTTATTAAGGTTTGGTCTTTTTTTTTTCTTTTTCATTTTTATGGTTATTTCTCCCTTAGTACTGACTTCATTAGCACATTTTTTCATTTCTTTTCTTGACTGAATTAGCCAGTTGACTTTTCTCAAAGCACCAGATTTCAGTTTTTGTTTTCTGACTTTTTAAAAATGTTTTAAATTTTTATTTTATTTTTAAACTTATTATTCCAGTAGTTAATGTATAGTGTTATATTAGTTCCAGTTGTACCATATAGAGATTCAGCAGTTCTATAAGTTACTCAGTGCCCAAGATAAGTGTACTCTTAATCCTATTCACCTATTTCACCAATCACCCCACCTACCACCTCTTTGGTAATCATCAGTTCTCTTTAGTTTTTAGCGTCTATTTTTTTTATTTGTTCATTTGCCTTGTCTCTTAAATTTCACATATGAGTGAAATCATATGGTATTTGTCTTTCTCTGACTTATTTCACTTAGCATTATATTCTCTAGATCCATCCATGTTGTTGCAAGTGACAAGATTTCATTCTTTTTTGTTACTAATATTTCATTGCATATATATATATACATATATTCTTTATCCACTCATCTATGGATGGATATTTGGTCTGCTTCCATAATTTGGCTGTTGTAAGTAATGCTGCAACAAACTTCGGGGTGCATGTATCTATCTTTTCACATTAGTGTTTTTGTATTCTTTGGGTAAATCCAGTAGTGATTACTAGATCATATGGTAATTCTTTTTAATTTTTTAAGAAACTTCCATACTGTTTTCTGCAGTGGCTGTATCAGTTTTTATTTCCACCAACAGGGCCTGAGGGTTCCTTTTCCTCCACATCCTCACCAACGCTTGTTTCTTGAGTTTTTTTATTTTAGCCATTCTAACAGGTGTGAGGTGATATTTCATTGTGGTTTTGATTTGCATTTCCCTGATAATTAGTGATGTTGAACATTTTTTCATGTGTCTCTTGGCCATCTGGATGTCGTTTTTGGAAAAATGTCTATTCATGTCTTCTGCCCATTTTTTAAAAAAGATTTTATTTATTGATTCATGAAAGACACAGAGAGAGAGATTGGCAGAGACATAGGCAGAGAGAGAAGCAGACTCTATGCAGGGAGCCTGATGTGGGACTTGATCCTGGGACTCCAAGTTCACTCCCTGGACCGAAGGCAGGTGCTCAACCACTGAGCCACACAGGTGTCCCTCTTCTGCCCATTTTTAACTGGATTATTTGTGGGGGGGGGTTTTCTGTTGAGTTGTATAAGTTCTTTATACATTTTGAGGACTAAACCTTTATTGGATATGTCATATGCGAATATCTTCTCCCATTCAGTTGGGTATCTTTTATTTTTCTTGGTTGTTAACTTTGCTATGTAAAAGCTTTTTATTTTGTCGTAGTCCCAAAAATTTATTTTTGCTTTTGTTTCCTTGACTCAGGACACATATCTAGAATGATGTTGCTATAGCAGATGTCAGAGAAATTATTGTCTGTCCTGCCTTCTGGGATTTTTATGGTTTTAGGTCCACATTATATCCTTAATCCATTTTAAGTTTGTTTCTGTGGATGGTGTAAGAAAGTGGTCCAGTTTCATTCTTTTGCATGTTGCTGTCAGTTCTCCCAACATCATTTGATGAAGAGACTTTCTTTTTCACATTGCATATTCTTACTTCCTTTGTCAAAGATTAATTGACTGTATAATCATGGGTTTATTTCTGGATTTTCTATTCTGGTTCTGTTGATCTATGTGTCTTATGTTTTTGTGCCAGTACTATACCATTTTGATTACTACAGTTTTGAAGTATATCTTGAAATCTGGAATTATGATACCTCCAGTTTTGTTCATCTTTTTTCAAGATTGCTTTGGCTCTTCAGGATCTTTTGTTGTTCCGTACAAATTCTAGGATTATTTTTCTAGTTATGTGAAAAATGAGGTTGATATTTTGATAGGGATTTCATTAAATCTGTAGATTGCTTTCGGTAGTATGGACATCTTAACAATATTTGTTCTTCCATTCCATGAGCATGAAATATTTTTCCAGTTGCTTGTCTTGTCTTCAATTTCTTTCATCAGTGTTTTATAGTTTTCAGAGTCCAGGTCTTTCACCTCCTTGATTAAATTTATTCCTAGGGATTTTATTATTTTTGATGCAATTGTATATTGGATTGTTTTCTTATTTTTTCTTTCTATTACTTCATTATTAGTGTATAGGAATGCAATTGATTTCTGTATATTGACTTTGTATCCTTCAACTTTACTGATTCATTTATCAGTAATTTTTCATGGAGTCTTTAGAGTTTTCTATACATAATATCATGTCATTTGCCAAGAGTGTTAAGTTTTACTTCTCGCTTACCAATTTTGATGCCTTTTCCTTCCTTTTGTTGTCTGATTGCTGTGGATAGAACTTAGAGTACTGTGTTGAATAAAAGGGGTGATGTTGGACATCCTGTCTTCTTCTCTTATTGATGTAATATATAATGTTGATTGATTTGCAAATTTTGAACCTCCCTTGCAGCCCAAAAATAAATTTCACTTGATAGTGGTAAACAATTTGTTGGGTTTGGTTTGCTAGTATTTTGTTGAGAATTTTTACATCTGTGTTCATCAAAGATACTGGCCTGTAGTTCTTTTGTATGTAGTGTCTTTTTCTGGTTTGGTATTAGAGTAATTTATTATTAGGAAATTTTCTTTCTTCTTCTATTTTTTGGAATAGTTTGAGAATAGGTATTAACTCTTCTTTAGTAAAAGGTGTAAAATTTACATGGTCTGAAGAGAAATCAGAGAATTGGTATTAACTCTTCTTTAAATATTTCATAGGATTCATCTGTGAAGCCATCTGGTCCTGGATTTTGCTTTGTTGGGAGTTTTTATTATTGATTCAATTTCATTGCTAGTAATCAGCCTGCTCAAATTTTCTATTTCTTCTTGATTCAGTTTTGGGAGGTTATATATTTCTAGGAATTTATTCATTTCTGTTAGGTTGTCCAATTTGTTGGTATATAATTTTTCATAATATTCTCTTATGATCTTTTGTATTTCTGCGGTGTGGGTTGTTATTTCTTCTCTTTTATTTTTGATTTTATTTGATCTTTCTTTCTTTCTTTCTTTCGTTCGTTCGTTCTTCTTTCCTTTTTATGGCTCTGGCTAGAGGTTTATTAATTTTGTTGATCTTTTCAAAGAACCAGGTCCTGATTTCATTGATCTGTTCTATCTTTTTTTAACTTCTATTTTATTTGTGCTTTACTTTTCATTATTTCATTGCTTCTACTGGCTTTGGGATTTGTTTGTTGTTCTTTTCCTAGCTCCCTTAGGTGTTTGAGATGCTTCTTACTTCTTGAGGTAGGCCTGTATTGCTATATACTTCCCTCTTAGAATAACTTTTGCTGCATCTCAAAGATTTCAGGCCATTGGGTTTTCATTCTCATTTGTCTCCATGCATTTTTTTATTTCCTCTTTGATTTCTTGCTTGACTCATTCTTTGTTTATTAGCATGTTATTTAACCTCAATTTATTTGTGTTCTTTCCAGATTTTTTCTTGTGGTTGATTTTTAGTTTCATAGCATTCTGGTTGGAAAAGATGCATGGTATGACTTCAGTCGTTTTCAATTTGTTGAGACTTGTTTGTGGCCTAATGTGTGATCTATTCTGAAGAATGTTTCATATACACTTGGGAAGAATGTATATTCTGTTTTAGGATGGAATGTTATTAATATATCTGCTAGACCCATCTGTCCAGTGTGTCATTCAAAGCCATTGTTTCCTTGTTGATTTTCTGTTTGGATAATCTATCCATTGATGTAAGTGGGGTCTTAAAGTCCTCTACTATTATTGTATTATTATCAATTAATTTATTTATGTGTGTTATTAGCTGCTTTATGTATCTGAGTGCTCCTATGTTGGGTGCACTAATATTTATGACTGCTATATCTTCTTGTTGGATTGTTTATGATTATATCATGTCCTTGCCTGTCTTTATTTTAAAGTCCATTTTATCTATGTTAATATTGCTACCGTAGCTTTCTTTTTACTTCCATGTGTTTAAGTGCTTTTCACTTTCAATCTGCATGTCTTGAGGTCTGAAATGAGTCTCTTGTTGGCAGAATATAGATGGGTCTTGTTTTTTACCTCTTCTATCACCATGTCTTTTGATTAAAGCATTTAGTCCATTTATATTCAAAGTAATTATTGATAGGTTGTACTTATTGCCATTTTGTTACTTGTTTGGTTCCCTTTGTAGTTCTTCTCTGTTCCTTTCTTCTCTTGCTCTTTCTTCACACAGTTTTCTGATTTTCTTTAGTGTTATATTTGGATTCTTTTCTCTCTTTATTATTTTTTCATATCTATTTCTCATTTTTGGTTTGTAGTTACCATTAGGTTTATATATAACATCTTATGGATATAATGGTCTATATTAAGTTGATGGTTGCTTAAGTTTGAACCCATTCTTTACTCCTCTCTCTGCCACATTTTAGGTACATGGTGTCATATTTTACATCTTTTTAAAAAGATATTTATATTTAATTGAGAGAGAGAAAGCATGCATGCACATGCACACAAGTGCACATGCACAAGAGCACCAGGGGAGGGGCAGAGGGAGAGGGAGAGAGAATCTCAAGCAGATGCCCTGCTGAGCCTAGAGCCTGACAGGATTCCCTCTCATGACCTTGAGATCACTACCTGAGCTGAAACCAAGAATAGGGTGCTTAACTGACTGTGCCACCAAGGCACCCCATATTTTACATCTTTTTTATTTTATGAATCCCTTGGCTGGTTTTTATAGATATACTTAATATTGCTGCTTTTGCATTTCCTATTTTTTTTTACCTTTACTTATACCCTTTCCTTGCCATTCAAAAATTTCTCTTTAATATTTCTCATAGAGCTCATTTAGTGGTCATAAATTTCTTTAACTTTTATTTATCTTGGAAACTCTTTATCTCTTCTTCTATTCTGAATGATAGCCGTGCTGGATAGAGTATTCTTAGTTACAGGATTTTTTCTTTCAGCACTTTCAATGTATGTGTTTTCCAACTTCTTAA